>NC_133353.1:4200800-4500800 GCF_030506205.2 Paramisgurnus dabryanus | reverse complement strand
TAAGGGGTGGTATTATTATAATAAGAGCTCCTTATGACATCACAAGGAGAGACAAATTTCAACAACCTATTTTTCGTGTGCTTGCAGAGAATGGTTTACCAAAACTAAGTTACTGGGTTGATCTTTTTCACATTTACTAGGTTGATAGAAGCACTGGGGACCCACTCGTAGCCCGTAAACATGGAAAAGTCAGATTTTCATGCCATGACCCCTATAAATTAAAACCTGCCAGCACAAAAACAAAGTTACGTCGCCTTGTGAGAAAGTTACAATTCAGCACAGAGTCATAAGAGATGCATTCATCAATTTTGTGTAAGATAAACACTCTTTACAAAGCACTCATTTTTATACTGTCCATTTGTGAAAGCTTTTCGTTGATGCATGGTTTGTTAGGACAGGACAATATTTGGCAGAGATACAACTACTGAAAGTCTGGAATCTGAGGTTGCAAAAATCTAAATATTTAAAGTTGTCCAAATTAAGTCATTAGCAAAATACATATTACTAATGATAAATACATTTTTTATCTATCAATGTAAGGAAATTAACTTTATATCCTTATGATTTTGGGCATAAAAATATAATATTTGACCCATACAATGTATTGTTGGCTATTGCTACAAATAAAAAGTTTGGTTCCAAAACGCAATAAATCCATTTTTGGTAAAAATTTATTTTGTATACCAAGAAAGTAACAAGATGAAAACCACTCTTTTCTCTTACAAACTTTCACATAGCACACTGTAAAAAATACTTTGCTGCCTTAAAATTTTCTTAGGTACAGCCATGTATACAGTTGGTATAAATGTGTACCTCTGGGGGACTAATATGAACTCTTAAGCTACAAAGCTGTACTTTTTGAAAGGGTACCTCCCCAGTGACAGCTGGGATACATATTTTGACCATTTTTTTTCTCACAGTGTACACAAGAACGGTATTTAGGAAAAAAGCAGCTTGTACTGTGTTAGTCACTGATCTCAAAAACAAAATCAGTTACAACAATGTAACTCGCTTGTAACACCAGGTACATAGCAACAACCGTTATACGTTTGCTATGACGTTAACATAGATTGGATTGACATATTTCATTAGACTAATACAAACAAGCATCATATTCACAAGAGAACCTTTCAAGTTGACTGTAATATTCCTCAGTGTTTTCTGCAAGAGAGAACACAAACAGGGCATCTCATTATGTTAGATCTCTATCTCTCAATCTATGAGACAGTTCGTAAGAAATAATGTTTGTACTTCAAGGTCTGGATAGTGAACAGTCAGATGCTATGAAACCAGAAATGTACAGAGTCACAGCTAAAGAGTTGCAATGAAAGGTTTTATTAATAAATGATCGGGGCTATTGCAGCTTTGAAAAAGGCAAAAACTTTTATCTAAGGTTGTTTGTAAAACCTTTATAATTTGAGAAGTTGAGTTTTTGGTGTGGTAAGCACTTTGAAACACATTAAAACGCTACTGCAGGTGTGCATTATGCAAATGTTCCTTTAAAGCTTCTGGACTTTCAGCCTTTCAAAAGAACACCAAAGCACCATTATACAGACTGTAATAGTCCATTCTCACAGTTGTAAAAACCAACCTAAATGTGACTTTTTGCCATCAAATGGCTTTCTTATTATCAATGGCTTTAATATATGTCTAAAAATGAAGATATAAAGGTTTAGATGTGCAAACAAGTGCCTTTTAATTTTACTCTGAAGTGATGCTTTTTCATTAGCACCCAACTGCGGGGTGAATATAAAGTATCAGTGGAACTTCACAGTTATGTTTTTTAAAGTTTTAACACATGCACCTACACAATTTGCAAGTGCTTATCACGAAAAAAGGAAAGTGGATAGTCATTAATCTGTCCAAAGACTCAGTTTTAGTTAAATTTGCTCAATGTATTAAAAAGGGGTGGAATGCAAGGAGACGTCCTCCAAAAATAACGACCTCATAGGTTGTTTGTGCATGCACCTTATTGCAACATAAAGTTACGTTTTAAGGGATTAGTGTCCTCTAGCGGCAGTAGTTTTTACAATCTGTTGTTACGTTCTAAGGTTTTTGCCCAGCCCAGTCTCACGAAATTTCGTTATATAGTCACGTATTTTTTTGATTCTTTTTTCGTGCTATTATCACGAAATTTCGTGTTTTTTCGTGATCGTATAACGAATTCCTGTTTTCGTGTGATTATCACGTATTGGTTACTCAACTGTTTTGTCCTATTTTCTTACCATTGTCGCTTCGGTTTAGGGTTAGATTTACATAAAATGACATCCCTAACCAAACCCAACTCTAACCCCAACGTCAGGCGACATATAAAAAAATAAATCAGAAAAAATAGTATAAACCAATATATAAAGTGACATTCTAATGCAAGCACCAAATCTAACCCTAAAACGAAGCGACAATGGTTTAAAAATAGGAAAAAGCGGTTGAGTAACCAATACGTGATAATCACACGAAAACAGGAATTCGTTATACGATCACGAAAAAACACGAAATTTCGTGATAATAGCACGAAAAAAGAATAAAAAAAATACGTGACTATATCACGAAACTTTGTGAGACTGGGTAGTTTTTGCCTTATACATCAAATTAGACACATTTAATTTTATAAATTTGTAAATGTAGTAACAGTTTCATAAACATTTATGGTTTTAAAGATATTCTGGAGCATCTAACCCCACTCTCACCCTTACCCTAAACCCAACCACTTCTCAGCCATATAAAACACAACATGCAAGTAAAAGTACAGTCAGGTATTTATTGCATAAAACAGTATAAAAGTATTACAAACCATTTCGTTGCAAACCTTGCAAAACGAAAGCCATACAATTACTTTATATAAAGTAAACGCACAGTCAGATCTCATTCAAACATAAACCAGCATGACATAGTCGATCACAATAGCCAATAGCGCTTCACATTCTTAGCTGACGTAATGATGCAATCGGTCTGAGACACGAGAGCCAATGCCTTTTCACAATCATACAGTAGATGACGTATCATCGCTTCTTCTGGAGGCATTTTTACAGTGTTTATTTGTAATGAATTCCTTTTAAACCAATTAATGATGCGATAAAGAGATGCCAATAAACAGCAGAATGATATGAAGATGAGTATATGAAGTGATGTGATTAACATTGTCCTACAGTAAAGGACAGACAGGAGCTTATCACTCATTCATGTATGCCACATCAGTGAAGGTTGACTAACGTTACCATACCCTGTTAATTATTAAAACCCCTTCCTTTCTTCTTGGTTATTACTGCATGCTGACAGGTTTCATTCAATACTGCAATAATCCATTTGAATTGCATGGTCTTGCACTAAGAATACCAAGCTACTCTTGCATATATTAGTATTAATAGACCTTATAAATATAAATGCTCTATATTACAGGATAGTTCATCTCCTGGTTAATAAATGTGGTTAGTGACCCTCAGCAGAGCGATGAAGGCGGTACCACGGCGGGCAGGGACGGCATCTTTCAAAGCATCTCTAACAATTGAAACGTTTAAGGAGTCTGTAAGTTAATGGTTGGCCTTTACATGAAACGTATAGTTGACATTCAATGTCGCTTTTTCGATAATGCTATGGCATTTGACAAAACACCTCTACCATTAATGTCGCCACAAAACACGCTGAGGAATATGGCACGGAGCATTAAAAGACAAGATGGGAACTGCAAAAAACAACAACTTTTTATGCATTTCAGGTGCTTATATAAAAAGCGACTTTTAGTGCATTCAATCTATACATTTTATCAGTACGTGTGTCCTATTAAGATTGGGATGCTAACACAATGCTCTACCAACTGATCAACAGGGCCATTTTAGAGTAACTTTTTTATTAATAAACATTATATTATGCTTAAATAAGGTAATTTACATTAAAGTAGACACATCATGAAAATTGGATTGCTTATATATACTACATTTGAATCCTCATGATTTTTTTTGCTGTATTAAATATTTAAGGGTCTTCAGGGTTTATTTAGCAATAATGATTGATTGACTGTACATTATCTTTCATATTTAGGGGCGTGTACACCAAAGCGTTTAAAGGAAAACAGCACCGTTTTTAAATATTTTACTATGTTCTTACCTCAACTTAGATGAATTAATACATACCCATCTTTTTTCAATGCGTGCAATTTTAATCTTTGTACAAGGCTTCGTAAATGCGTTAGTATTTAGTCTAGCCCCGTTCATTCCTATTATTTTGTGCCACCATACTTACCCGTGTAACTACTCATGTAACTACTCTTTAAATAGGGAAAACATGGAAGTGTTTGGTGGCTTCTAAATTTATCCCTGTTTGGATCCTAAGGAATGAATGGGGCAAGGCTAAATGCTAACAAATTCATGACGCGCTGTGCAAAGATGAAGTGCACGCCTTGAAAAAAGATAGGTATGTATTAATTTGGTAAGAACATAGTAAAATATTGAAAAACGGTGGTGTTTTCCTTTAAATGCGGCTGAAAGCGACAGGCGGACACTGACTGTGGGCGTTCCCAGGTTTTTTCAGCTAAGCACTTTGGTTGCTATGATACTTCTGCTTTGTTTATCAGTCATTGAAGAATGCGTCGGTTGGTTGTTGTGATATGTGTCCTGCCCCTCCTCTACTGTGATTGGACGGCTGAGAGAGAAGTGACATTGCCGAGCTAAGAATTTCACCCAAAGTTTTTTCCAAACTCTGGGAAAAAAATGCCAAGCATGGACAAAACCCGCCAGCTGCTGGCATTTTTTAAAAGCGCATCACTTTTAAATAAAAATAAACGCCAGCCGCTGGTGTAAATGCCCCCCTACAGTATATATAATTTTATTTTTTATTTATATATCGATTAATTGGCTGCTTACAACATACAGTACAACATAATGGACATGAAATGTTGATTTGTTGAAAATAATATATTATTTAGAGTTTTATATATATATATATATATATATATATATATATATATATAGAGTTAAATGAGAATAGCACAGCTGTGTGATCATTATACAAACACATACTGTATGATTGACCAGTTGGCACATGCACCTTGTAAACATAATTTAGTATAAAGTTCTTGGTTTCCAGTATTTCAGATAATAACATTGAGTGATCTGTGATATATAATCTTGTTTTTGTCTGGAGGCACAATAAATCACATTTGCTTTGAAAATGCTGTCAGTGTTCAGTTGATATATTAAGTACGCTAATCTAACCATGATCATTACTCAGAATTTGTCATTCTGTCCCATGCCGAAATGCAATTTGTGATGAATGGCCCCATCAGTTCCTGAGTTTATACAGTAGCTCTTGATAACATTTAGTTGGATTTTACAGGCAGGTTTGCAGCAAAATGCGCAATTATCATCATTAGTAAGTTAAACTCATGGTGAAAAAGAGGACAACGGCCGCCGGTCAGTGTATAAAGCCATGTCCTAAAGCCATAAACACATTTAAACAGCACATCCTGATGTGACCATTGTGGCCCCATTAAGAGCAGAATCTACAAATCAATGCAACCTGAAAGTCTTTGTCTTGCAGCTCAACCCATCTCATATGGGAAACAATTAAAAAGCCGAATATAATCTCCAGGGTTCAGTCGAATGATCCCATGTGCTCTTTATTCAATTTAAAGAGTAGAAGTCAAGCACCTGATCCTACTCTTATTCACCTACAGTACTAAGATTCATTTTATAACAGACTCATTACACAATGTCTAATTGTTATCTTATTCACCATTATCCCTCTGGGATCCGACCATTTTGGGACACTGGCAGAGGTTCTGACATGCTCTTACATTTGGTCTTTTTTCAGTTGCGTTAAACATACACTGTAAAAAAATTCCGTAGAAATTACAATGTTATTGCAGCTGGGTTGCCGGTAATTTACCGTAGATTTACATTTATGTAATTTACTGGCAAGAATTTGTTCAAAGTTCAATCAATTTTAAATATTAACAAGAATTTATCTTTACAGAATAAAAGTATACAATAACAGCCTCATGCAAAGCATTCTGGGAACCAGAAGTCATCATCAACCTTTTTCTGTTTTTTGCTTCAGATTTTGTTTCCCAGAATGTTTTGCTTGATGCTGTTTTTTTAGTTTTACTCTGTAAAGACAAAGACTTGTAAATGTTAAATGTTCATTTAACTTTGAACAAAATGTTGCCAGTAAAAAACATAAATTTAAATCTACGGTATATTACCGGCAACCCAGCTGCAATTTCTACGGATTTTTTTTACAGTGTATTAATGGCTAATTTCAGGGGCTACCGGTGCCCTAAAACCAGCCTTCTGTTCCACAAGTTGTTGAGTTAGGGTGTGTCCTCTGAAAAAAATGCATTTATATGAATTGGAAAATAATTTTACATTAACGCATTTAGTAGACGTTTATTTTGGAAAGTGACTTAGAGTACTTTTCAAGTTATACATTGAAGTTATATAATTGAAGTCACAATCTGGCAATGCAAATGCAGTGCTCTAAGAAGTAAGTCCAATAACCATAGGTGTCATTTACACTGGGGACGCTGGGGACATGTCCCCACCACTTTTTGAAATGGCTGATTTTGTCCCCACCACTTTTTGAAAGCATTTGGATAAAAAAAATTGAAACATCTAACAATACCATTGTGACTTACACTTCAAAAATCACTTTCTTAGTATTTTGTCAAGTTTTCAGTACAAATATCTTAAGATTATTAAATTAAGATGCTTTTTCTTGATGAGCAAAATGACCTAAGAAAATACAATAAAACAAGCAAAAATCTCTGCCAATGGGGTGGGAAAAAATCTAAAAATAAGATTTCTTTTTTCTTAAACACTTAATTTAAGCAAATTTTCTCACCCCCGTTGGCAGATGTTTTTACTTGTTTTAAGCACAAATTCACTTAAATTGTATAGTTTTTGTATAAAAACTAGACAATTTAAGTGAATAGAAAAGAAAAAGAAAGACAAGACAAAAATACTAAGAAGGTCTGATTTTCAAGAAAAAAAATATTTGTATTTTTGTCTTGTTTTCGGTAAAAATATCTAAAAATTCTTAGATTAAGATGCTTTTTCTTGATGAGCAAAATGCCCAAGAAAATAAGACTAGTTTTTAGACCAAAAATATTTAAGTTAATTTTAAATTTAAGTGATTTTGTGCATAAAACAAGCAAAAAAAATCTGCCAATGGGGCAAGCAATTTTTTTTCTTGAATTTTTCTTAAAATTAGTGTTGAAGAAAAATTTTCAAGATTTTTTGCTTATCCCATTGGCAGATTTTTTTGCTTGTTTTATGCACAAAATCACTTACATTTGGTATTTTTGGTCTAAAACTAGACATATTTTTTTAGGTCATTTTGCTCATCAAGAAAAAGCATCTTAATTTAGGAATTTTTAGATATTTTTGCTGAAAACAAGACAAAAAAATACTAAGACCAGCCTACACTATGCCCATTTTTGATGCGCCGTTATTCAATATTTTTCCCGTCCTGCTGTAATGTTTTTTCATCTGATCTTTTGTCCCCACCACTTTTCAACACAAACTGACGCCCCTGCCAATAACACTAGTGAATACTAGTTAATTTGTCTTATTTTTGTGATGGTTGGTGACAGAAACAGCTGGGTGCACACTGACTGTCCTTCACACAGATCTTTCCTAAAGTGAGGGCATGATTTATTATATCACACGTCCTGTATGGTGATGGCCTAAAACATTAGATGCCTGCAGCAGAACAAAGATGAAGGTCAACAAAGACTTAGAAAAAAATGAATAAAAAGCAATGTAAAAAAGTGTTAACCCTAATATTACCGGTTCAGACTCTGATTGATAATTATGTCAAGTTTAAAGCTGTATCCATATCTGTGTGTACTGCATATGGACTATACACTTTAGTATTGGCATTTACTTTTTATTTTCTTAATGGGGATTTCAACAAAAATATTTAATAAATGATTCTAAATAAAATAAAAAACTCAATTGCCAGATGTACAACAAAATCTGCGTATATGTATCTTTATGAAGGAATAAACTACAATCACATGTAGCACTGCAAATGACGTGTAACTTAAATAAAATATGACATATAACAACTTAAATTATTGATAACTATAAAAAAACAATATAAGTAGCAAAGTTTAGCAACAAAGACTGTATTTTAACCCTGGAGAACCCAGGAAAATCCAAAAACCCATTCATTCTATTGAACAAAGTTGACCACGTGGGTTCTCCAGGGTTAAAGCTACAAATAAAATCTTTTTGAGTAAATAAAGAAATATGTTTTACCTATTTTTTAACAAATAATCCAGAAATTGCTCAATCTAATTTGTCTGGAAAACAAATTCACATTCAAGGACCTTTCAAGGACTTTCCAGGTCCCCCAAATTCAAGGACTAAATGTGTGGACACATTTCAAGTAAGAGCAAGGTTACATCGTGTAACCTTTTTAAGATACATTGTTACAGTTCCCTTTCGAGGGAATTCGCGCTGCGTCACTGCGGTGACACTTTGGGGACGCCTCCAGTGATAAGTGCGTCTGAATGTGTATATCAAATTCAACCAATGGTGAGGCTTAACGACAAAGACAGGGTGACGCGGGAGCCAGGAAGTATATCGCTATCTGAAATATTGTCAAAGACGGCATTACAGGGAAGCAGGACGTATGGCAAGGGAGACGCAGCATCTCCTTCCCTTCTCAGGGAACAACAATTACATACGTAACGCGAGAGGTTTTCATGTGTCAAACACAACTATGCAAAAAAGCATTTTGGTATGAATCAAAATTTTCATACATAAGATATAAGCATATAAAGTGAACAGTTTAGCACGTGTGCTGTTAAAGTCTAGAATTTGTATGATATTATCCTACACTACACAGGGAATTATATGAATTTTTTTCTTGCATAAAATAGATTCAAGCACTTTCAATTACCTGTATCTATGTATGTATATTTTCAAAAACTTCCCAGGGCCTTGAATTTTCCACACCAGATTCACAAACTTTCAAGGATTTCAAGGACCCGTGGGAACCCTGCGAATTGCCGACATCTTTAGCACGCCCTTTGTGAAGCCTTCGGTTCGGTTTGACGTCACCTAATGCAATATTGTTTGGTCACGAGCAACTTGGCGACTGTCAGCATTTGCCACAGATGTGAAAACAACAAACTACAAACCGTATATATGAAGTCATAACCCGGCATTGTTTGCAAATAACGCTGAGCACACCGTGAGGCACAGGAAACTTCCGCTTTCTCACCAAGTTTAATGGGATTTTGATACTGATGTGTGAATGTCTTACTGGTAAAAAGACAGAACGGCACTGCGTGGGTGAACAGCACATTTTTGTATTTACTGGTAAAATCATTCTGGTAAATTCATGGTAATTTAACAAAATTACTGTGTGAAAGAGGCTATTGATTCTTTGCAGAAATCTACCGGTAGCTAGGTTTGGGCCACAAATTGCTTAAACCTGTAAACTAAATAGTGCTACAGTGCAAACTGGGATTTCATTTCAGTTGAGGAATAAACCTTTTCCAAATGAAGTTGGCTCCATATTTTAAAGCCATGTGTGTGCAAGTGTGACAAATACTGTTGGGCAAAGGATTTCCCTTGAGGATCAGGCAGTAAAACAGACCGCTCTAATATTCATTCCAGGTCAGATTCTCTTTTAACACAGATACTACTAACAGTTTAAATGCTTTGCCGCCCACTATTGAATGAATATTGAAATGATATGCCCAGATTTAAAGGAATTTTCAATTTTCTTAAAAGAAAAATCCAGATAATTTACTCACCACCATGTCATCCAAAATGTTGATGTCTTTCTTTGTTCAGTCGAGAAGAAATTATGTTTTTTGAGGAAAACATTGCAGGATTTTTCTCATTTTAATGGACTTTAATAGAGCCCAACAATTAACACTTAACTCAACACATAACAGTTTTTTTCAACGGAGTTTCAAAAGACTCTAAACGATCCCAAACGAGGCATAAGGGTCTTATCTAGTAAAACGATTGTCATTTTTGACAATAAAAATAACAAATATACACTTTTAAAGCACAACTTCTCGTTTAAATCCGGTCGTGATGGGTCAACGTGACCCCACGCAATACGTCATGACGTCAAGAGGTCACAGAGGACGAACGCGAAACTCCGCCCCAGTGTTTACAAGTGTGGTGAAAGAGGACCGTTCCTACGTTGTTGTATGTCAACTGATACTAATTAATGTCTTTGTGTCAGTTTATTGTTTACAATGGTCCGCAAATGTGCGTTTTATATATGTAACACGTGACCTCCCTACGTCACTACGCATTTACGTTAGGTCGCGCTGGAATGGATTTAGACGAGAAGTTGTGCTTTAAAAGTGTATATTTGTTTTTTTTATTGTCAAAAATGACAATTGTTTTGCTAGATAAGACCCTTTTGCCTCATTTGGGATCGTTTATAGTCCTTTGAAACTCCGTTGAAAAAAACTGTTAAGTGTTGAGTTAAGTGTTAAGTGTTGGGCTCTATTAAAGTCTAATAAAATGAGAAAAATCCTGCAATGTTTTGCTCAAAAAACATAATTTCTTCTCGACTGTTAAGTGCTTTCCTCTCATTTACTGACATGATTGAATCTCAAAATCGTGTTGTAATCCGGGCCGTGCAGATGCAAAGGTATTGTGTTCTGTTTGTTCGCATGTCGAAATAAAAGGGTCGCATTTCCGACAGCTTCGAATTCCATCTCACTTAATGTCGCAGTACCACACCCACTGCCTGGATACTTAATCCACAAGCCAGGAAGATCTGAAATCAATCAACAACATCTAGCCTTTCACCGACCAACTGCATCTTCTTGGGCCTTGTCCCAAATGGCACCCTAAAGGCTCTGGTTTCCTACAAGTCTGCACTTTTGTGACGTAACGGCTTTGACTGACGGGAAGAAAACACATTAAGGGTGCATATCGACCGAAAAGGGGGAGCCCATGGGCACCTTTTTCAAACCTAAATGAAAAATGGGACACCTTACGGTAGGGGTCTTCACGGGTCCACTTAGATGGGAAAACCTGAGATCTGACCCGAGACCCGAGTGGGTTCTGGTCTAAAAGTTTCTCATTTGCCTCAGACACGGGTCAGTTATAAAATTAGCGGCATCGGGTCTTGGGTAATTTAAAATGAATGTGTTTTTGCCGAACGGACCAGAGAAACCCGAGCTATCTTGCTTGTGTGCATCAAGTCTTTTTATGGCTGGGTTTAGGTTAATTTTCATTGAGACAGACCTGTCAATCATTTTTATATGCACATTTTAGCAGTTACCTAGGTATCGTCATAAAAAAGAAAAATAAATGGAGCAGCGGGCCAAATTGGTTGTGCTGTTTGATTGGTGTGTGCAGGACTGCAGACTGCACACACGTCGGTGCCGTTTACATTCGGATCCAGTCGGGTAAAAAAAATGCCGCTGGGTCGTGTCAAACTCTGGTCTAATTTTCTCGGGTTTGTCTCGGATCTTTCTTTAAAAAAAATATTAACGCACGTCAGGTTCAGGTAAAAAGTGATTTGGGTCATTTTGTGTCGGGTACATTTCTTTGGACCCATAAGGACCTCTACCCTACGGTCTTGTGGACTTAACGGACACACGCACATGGCAGCCATTGTGTAGCCTACAAGACCACATGAAGTGCGCCATTCGCCTTGCTCTTTTCCAAGAAGTCTTTATTTCTTTTCCAGCTCAGATACTGCGGTGCATTGTGGGATGTGTGATTGCAAAGAAGCAGCTGGAGTTTAACATACAGGGTTTTAAATGTCTTATCTCTTCAACAGAGAGCCGGTCAATAGCCGGTCATAAGGTGGAGAAAAATGAGAAGAAAATGTGTTTCTGTTGACCATCATGCATTTGAAGAAATCAATAAATGACACAAAGAAAGGTCAGTCATTTGGAAAACAGTAGAGTCCTTTATATAAGAGACCCAACAGCATGTCAAATAACGTAATTAACATATTGACTAGGAACACATTACAGAATTTTCTTTTATCTCTAGATGCTTTAACCAAGAATGAGAAATTAAAGAAAATCAATAAACTCAATTTGGTTTACTCGATTTGCTTTAAAATTAAACATATACTGACTGTTTGTATTCTTTATTCTTGTATTCTCCCTTAAAAAATTAACCATGGTTTAATTGTGGTAAAAATGTAGTATGTTTTTTTTTTTTTTGGTGTATTGATTACTATCAGCAAAACTATGGGGCCCTATTTTAACGATCTGAAACGCAAGTGTGAAGCGCAAAGCGCAAGTGACTTTGTTGGTGGATCTTGGGCGCTGTTGCTATTTTCCCGGCGGGAGAAATAACTCTTGCGCCAGGCGCAAATCAATAAGGGGTTGGTCTGAAGTAGGTTCATTATTCATAGGTGTGGTTTGGGCGTAACGTCAAATAAACCAATCAGAACGTCATCCAACATTCCCTTTAAACGCAAGTGCGCAAGTTCCATGGCGGGTTGCTATTATTATGACGGTTTTAGCAGGCGCACGCCAGGAGCGGTTCACAGCCGAGGAGACCGATGTTCTTGTAAGAGAGGTCAAAGGCAGAGAAGTTGTTTTGTATGGGGATGGGAGAAACCCAAATCAGCGTCGGTTAAACAGGCGTGGGAGGAAATAGCCACAATTGTCTCATCAGCTGGCATCCCCAGGACGTTGCGCCGCAAGCACTACAATGATGTCAGGAGACGGGGGAATCCCAAGCTTGCCAGCATTAATCGGCCACGCCGTTTAACGGGACCTGACGCCAGCAGAGGACATCGCTGCGTCCACCCTCCCAGCTGAAAACCAAGAAATGCAAGCAGTCCAACCCCGAAGTACACTTACAAATCAAGTTCACATATATTAAGGTTTCTTATGAAAACATTTTAATTATTATTTACATAAAATAAAGGTAATACAGCCACACAACAAACTTATGAAAATATTTCAATCGTTATTTGCATGATAATTTTTTAATGCAGCCACACAAAATAAATAAAAACTATCACCACAATGATTTCCCTTATCTCATGTGTTAATATTTTTTATTGTAACAATTTATGATTTGCAAAAATAACTGTTGCATCTGTGTAGATTAGATAAGCAAAGTGTGTGCGCGTTGTGCACGCTATACATTATGGTCAAGCATGCGCCCTTAAAATAGCATAATGAGCGACGCGCCACTGACTTTAGACTAGTTTTTTAAGGCCCATGGTCTTACTACACTTACCATGGTTGAACTATGGTTTTTAAAAACCATGGATGTCAAAACCATGATTATTTTGTGGTTACCATGGTTTTACTACAGTAACCATGTTTTTTTTTACTGTGGTAAAACCATGGTTAATTCGTAAGGGTTAATACTGTACATTTTATACACATTCTCAAATGCAAAAGTTGCTAAGCACCACATTTGTCAAAAAAAATTAGATGCTCTCGGCACGTTTTATACGTTCATCAAATACTTCCACTTCAAATTTGCTTAATCCTGCCCTTAAGCCACTCAGAAATAAGTAGTTTGTTGGAAGAATCTGTGAAACAACTTTTGATTTTTCAGCAAAGTCCTCTAAGTGCACAGAAGAATAATTGGATGAACAATGGCTTGTGTACGTCAAAGTAGAAGAATTTTGTTTTACCCGGTTAAAGGAAACCATTTTTTTACCTTTATTCAGGAAGGACACTGAAGAGTGATTGGAGATTTTTCTGATGTTCTTTCTAATTTGTTAAATACCAAAAAGATGACTAATATTACTGACTAATAACCTTTTCATTGCCATTAACGTAAAATTGCCAAACTTAACCACAAGAGCCTGATATAAAATGCTCATTAACAAGAAAACACGCCAGGCGCACTTTACGGGTTTTCCATATGAACTATCATATCTTTACACACATGAACAGCTTGTTGTTTTAATGAGTATGAAACTGAGATTTCTTCGGATGTTAACTTGACAAAAAACTTTTCAATGAACGGCACCTTTGTGCACACAATCCTAATCTTCTGTTCACATGAGTAGTGAACTAGAAAGCAGGAAAAACTCTTCTTATCTTTAAAGGGTGCAGACTCATTTCAAATAAAAATATCTGATTATGAAATTGAATTCAGCTGCACTGAAGCACAGAGATTTAACCACTGACTTTGAGAATAACATCATGGGTTCAAAGAAATCCCCTTTTCTGTGGTCTGTGCCTGAGATTGGTTTCCAAAATAGATGTGTATATGAGAATAGGTTAATGAACTGTGAAGAGAGCTTGGCCTATCAGTAGGCGATAGGTGTTTGTGTTTGGTAAAAAACACTCAAATCACTTTTACCCCAATGTTATGAGTTTCCCTGTCCTTTATCTGTCAACAAGGACCTTGCATAAAATGTTTGTTTTTTTATTATTAGTTTTTGAAGTAATTTCAAAAGTACAATATTGGTCTTTCCACAAGTACTGTACTTCAATACTCATAAAGGGGTCCAAGGTTAATAAACAGATCACAACTCATGATGCTTAACATCCGCTTAACACTGAAAAAGCTGTGATAAAACGACATCTGTTCCACTATAATCAATGATTGTTTACTGCAATAAAATTTGGAGGACTTTGCATACCAGAAAGATAAATATGTCAAATATGGGGAAAGTAGTCACACGTTGCAATTTAAATAAATCTGATGTAAAATACACAAACTGTTCGTGAGTTAATAAAATGCAGATCTTTCCCAATGATAAATATTCCAATGATTTACTGTTCTGTCATAAGCAAACATCTTTCCCATGGCATGTAACGTTAGTCGCTTCTGCCCGGCAGTAGTCGAATACAGTATACTGTTGCATGTGGTTGACGGGAAAAACCTTCAAAGGTGTTAGACTACAGGACTGACCTTGACACAAAGACAGACAACAATGCAATGCTCTGGTCAGGATTTGTAATAGTATCACAATAACACACTGTAAAAATTCCTTGTTGCACTTACATTTTTAAATTTAATCCACTTGAATTATTTTTATAATTCATAGCAACTCCTTGCTAGTCAAGCCAGTTGAAATTAATTGTAAATTCAAGTTGTTCAAACTTAAAAATGTAAGTGCAATAAGGATTCAACATAAGGGGACTGTTGTGAAGACATAATCGGTTTGTGTTAATACAAGAAGCTCATGAGTGACTGACGCATGCTGATTAAAGCCCCTCGACACCCACCAGTCAGGTCCATTAATATTTTTTGGCCAGTAGTTCACTATGTAATACTTTAAGTTAAAGGTGCATTATTTAACTTTTAGAAGGATATCTTGACAAAAATGCCATATAATTCACCTAACTATATTATTAGTGGTGTATAAAGACCTTACATAATGAACTGTGTTGTTTTATTTCCTTAATATGAGCCATTTTTATCTACATACACCGCGGGTCCCCTTACATGGATGTCACTGTCATGTTTCTACAGTAGCCCTAAATGGACAAACTGTTCTACAGCGTGCGTTTCATACCTATGCTGTCTCAGACAACGACATGTTACCATAGCTTCCTACTGCGTTTCAAAAATTAAGGTTGATTGCAATTCACAATCTCACCACTAAATGCCACCAAAATACACATTACACCTTTAAAGCTGCAATCTGTAATTTTTGTCTCTCTATCGCCATCTCTGTTTGTAATATAAAATTGAAAATTATTGCAGAGTAACTTTCTGTCTGTGTATTGCTCTGCGCGGATGCATGGGTCTGTTATCACCGTTTCAGGGCAGATCTGTCATTATATATCGACAAGATAGTTAGAAGTACATCACATATCTGAAAAATGTCCTCTGAAAAAGTCATAAACCTGCCACGTTTGTTCAGACTAAATGAAAACATAAATGTTTGAAATTACCACATCTTATACAGTTAATAATATGGGTGGAGTGAGTGGGGGCCTATAGCTACTGGGGCCCACAATACTCTAGAAAAAAATAGGAGTCAGGAGATGATCTAAAGATTCCCTCAACACATAACCAAACATGTGACTATTATTAGAAGAAACCAATACGCATTCACACATCCCACAATGCTAATTTATTCACCCCCACGAGATATGAGGTGGTATCATCCTATGAGCTGTAAAATAAGGTGTTGCAATCAAGCAGAAGATAGGCTTTCACAGGAAAGATTCTCACCCGGTGCTCGTTCATTCAGAAACCCTGCACAAACCACAGACTCGCGGCTATATTTAGCCCAAAGATCGCACACTGCCTGCTGAAGATTAATGACCTGGAATGGCAAGAGAAACTGCAGGTGAAGACAGGGCTGGGATTGATGGAGAACAATTGGCACTCGACGGTGCAAACAAGCGTTGCTTCTCATTAGAGGCTTGATCCAGATCCTGCATCTCTAACTTTAATAGGGATTCATTAACATATGTAGGTCATGTGCAATGTTCTTGTTAAAGAGACTATTTGTTAGGTAAAGCATTTAAAACCCGCACTGAAAGTTGTTGTGAAAGCCGTCAGAAAAAAATCACATCCAGGTTAGGCTACATACAGTAATTGTTTGGTATGCTTAGATAAAAGGCTACCTAGATAATTCTTACTGCATATACAAAAAAATCCAAGTTGCACTTACATTTTTAGGTTTAATCAACTTACATTGGCAATTCATTTCAACTTTCGACCAGTGAGGAGTTGCTATAAATGATAAAAATAAAGTAGAAATAACTTAAGCTAATCCAACTAATTTTACTGAGCAGTGTAAAAATGGTACATGAACTATGTAAAGCATGAATGCTACATTGTTGTCACATGACCTCACTACATAACATTACATAAGCAAAAGATGTTTCATGCATTTTTAATTAGAGTACATAGTGAGTCGTAGCTGACAGATCAGGGTAGAAAATTAGCTAAATAAAAACTCAACCAGTCCGTCAGGAATCAAATGGGCTTGACAAGAAGACACTAATCACGGCAACTTTATGATAGGCTTTCAAAACATTTTGTTTTCCAATCAGTTGACACTATATTTGTTAGCGTGCATATTTTGTGAATGTGTGTGACATTTTGAGAATTATTTTTTTTTGGAACAACAAAAAAATCATAAAAAATTCTGGAACTGTTTCTGTCAAGATGTGTGAAAACATTATGGGTGGTTCTACCCATGGTTATGTAAAATATGAAGAAACCAGCTGCTGGGATTAAATAAACCTACACTTTTAAAAATTGGGGTAATTGAGGTGTCACCTACAGAGTTCATATTTGTAACTCAAAGGTACATGTGTGACCCTGGACCACAAAACCATAAGTCGCATGGGTATATTTGTAGCAATAGCCAACAATACATTGTATGAATCATAATTGTGGATTTGTTCCAAGAAGATATTTTGTAAATTTCCTACCGTAAATATATAAAAAATATTAATCTTTAGTAATATGTGTTGCTAATTTTGACAACTTTAAGGCAATTTTCTGAATATTTTGATTTTTTGCACCCTCAGATTCCATAGTTTTCAAATTGTTGGTTCTCTGCCAAATGTTGTCCTATCCTAACAAACCATACATCAATGGAAAGCTTATTTATTCAACTTTCAGATGGTGTATAAATTAAAATTTGACCCTTTCGACTGGTTTTGTGGTACTACCCTACATGCTGGTTCTTCACAGTTACATATCTATACATAAATAGTACATTTTAGGACCTTTTAACTCTTTCCCTGCCATTGACGAGTTATCTCGTCAATTAAGAGAAAACATTATGTTTATTATGATTATGTTAATCTGCAATACCGTGATTATACCACACCCAATTTATGGAAAAAACTGAAGCCAAAATGTTATTTACTACTTTTAAACTTTGTGTATGTTTTGATTTTATTTTTTAGCCTTTTGCAAAATAATTGTATTTTTGAAGAAAAATACCCAAATTTAAGAGTTTATAAGCAGAGAAAAAAAACTTTTTGTTTGTTTGTTTGAAAGCAGAGGGTCTGTTCTTTTATTTTATATATTTGTATGTTTAAATAAAAAAAATTTGAAGAAAATTTTCCTGGAAGGCATTTTGTGAAACTTTTGTGAAAATCACAAAAATTGCTGGCAAGCAACTAAAAAAAAAAAAAAAAATGACTGGCCGGGAATGAGTTAAAAGGGTACAGTTCCTGTAACTGCTTTAGTACCTTTGTTCTAAAAGTGTATGCTGGCTTTAACCCAAAATGCTGTAAAGTTTCAAGCCATGTTTGGCATTTTCTAGGTTAATTTAACCCAGTCTTTCTTAACCAGGGGGCCGGGGCCCACAGGGAAGCCTCAATGGATTTGCAATTGACAAAATATTAAACAAAATATTTTAAGATGACTTAAAATTATTCAAAATAAGAAAAAAAATCCATACATTTCTTATTGTTTTGATTATTTTTTGTAACGAATATACATATGTTTAGCCAAGCTCTGTGACATTCTTGTCAGGAACAGGACACGAACCCAGGTGCAGACAGTTAAACAGAAACTTTTATTATAAAAGAAACAAGAAAACAAAACCAATGAGGGGGCAAAAGACACTACGCAAACAAAACACTAAACAAACTAGACTTAACACTAAACAGACTAGACTTAACAATAAACTTGACAAGAATATACTTGACTAAGACTTGACAATAGCATAAGCTTTTAACAGGACTGGTACAAACAAACAAGCACAGGACAGCAAACACAAGGGCATTAAATAGAGGAGCAAATCAAGAGGGTAAAAGGTGACATGAATCAAACAATAATGGGAAAATTAACGAGGAAACAACGGGGCAGGGTCAGGAGACGAGACAGAAAGCACATGGCTAGGAAAAACAAAACATGGGGCTGCCATGATCCTATCACATTAGATGGGTTTGAGATCATCCGGCGCTGCGCAGACCGATCGGCGAGGTTTGCCATTTGCAGTCGAGGGAGGAACTGAAGACGGAGCCGTCAAGCCGGACACCTGCTGCTTGCCGTAGAGACGTGTGCGCAGTGTTTCCTTGTTTTTAATCGCGAATGAAGTGAATTAGATTCTGAATTTGATAAAAACAAATCTTTTAATACAAAGTTGCAACCAAAAACATTTAATATCGAATATTTTAATTACTGCTTGTACTGTATACCCGAAAATAACGGGAGGGAAGCCTATATTTTTAAAATACCAATAGAGTTTGTTATTTTCATTTTTATTTTATTACACGACACAATATAACATATTTATGCATATTAACATGCTTTTTCCTGTTATAAAACATGAATTTATAATTTTTATTAGTGGAACTAAAAATTGGATTAAACTTGAAACGCACGTGATCGTTTTCATCAGTGAGGCGACCAATCACGTAAAGCTGTGTCGTCATCACAACTCCGTGCAGCCGCTCTGGAGAAGCTGCACAGGCTGAGCTAGCCGGCTACTCTCGAAAGGCTCTCGCGGTACTTAAAAACCATATGACACAGTCACGTGCCTGCAGCGCCAGCTGAAGTCGGACAAAATTACAATCCGGAATGCACTGCTTCAAGTCAGCCGCCGATCGGTCTGTGCAGCGCCGCATGAAGTCGAACACACCTTATGACTAGAAAACTGTGACCTGAAGACAGGATCATGACAATTCTATTGGTAGAAATAAAGTAAAGAAATGAAGGATGGGCTTCAACTTTGTTTTGGGCAATAGGGTGGCCTTGAAGTGAAAAAGGTTGAGAATCACTGATTTAACCTCAAAGCTTTGGTTTGTCCATATTATACGTAACCATAGGTTAACCAACCACCATGTTTTGAAGCGTATGTAGAATACAATAAGCCTCGCCATTTCTTCAGGATTTAGCACTGATGTATTGCACCATGTAAGTAATTATGTTCAATACCTGAGATTCCCCACTAGCTCTTTGAATAAGTGGCATTGCTAATCCACGGGCAATTAACCAGCTGGTTTTGTTGTCAATACAACTCCATCAAAGCAAAGCTTTAGTAACACACAAACAAGCAGCACGCTCTACAAATTACTCACAGAAGAAAAACTCATCGACAAACTGCTTGTCTGTCTTTGGACTGTGTTTACATTACTTGTTTTGTGGCCATATGACAGAAATCATATTCTTTTAGTTTACTCTGCTATTAGCTGTCAGAGAGAGAGAGAGAGAGAGAGAGAGAGAGAGAGAGAGAGAGAGAGAGAGAGAGAGAGAGAGAGAGAGAGAGAGAGAGAGAGAGAGAGAGAGAGAGAGAGAGAGAGAGAGAGAGAGAGAGAGAGAGAGAGAGAGAGAGAGAGAGAGACTGTATTCCCTTCTCTCTGCCTCACTGCTACAGAAAATCAGTAATTACAGATTCACAGAGCATAACATTAATTACAGAGATAGATGGAAAAACAAACAAATTGTCTTTAAGTGTCCATCACACATTTCGTCTTTAAGGTATTCAAAATCTGGAGATCAGTAATTATTTTATTCAGCATGGGTTGTTTCCATACTCGACTAAACGTGTACACATATTTTCGTTGAGCAACCTTAGTCAATAGTTCTTCCTAACCAACAATAATAACAAGTTAAAAGTCACTAACCTCTTAAAATGCTCCAAAAGTCTTTTTCCGATGTAGTTGGTACCAGGGGGCATTTGGTTGGTTAGCGTCACCCCTGCTGGAAGATGCCATGATGCCAGATTCCCTGGGAATGTGACCCACAACCATTTGCCATTTGAGCTACAGGAACGATTTTGAGCTACATGAATGAAAGAAATGCTAATGATTAGCGCTCTAGGTACAATAGAACATTTTATTGACAATGACTTTTAAAACCACTTCATTTATCAGCCAATCATCAATCAACAAAATGCACAAATAATGCATACACGAGAAAAATGGTTGAGTTCAGACATATCACAACATATCTCAAAGAAGCAGATCGAAGTTAATGTAATTTTAATCATATCACGTTGTGAAAGCAGATGAGGAATGACAAGGTCGTTATGGTTACGAGCAGACACGCAAACCACATCCACCTCATTTTCCTCTACACGGCTGAATGACTGTTCAGACTTTGTCACATTATGCCGTTCTGAAAGAACATTCAAGAGTCTCTTTCGATGCAAATCGTTGTTAATGTTAGAATGAAAACAAGGTAAAAATTACTTCCAGCAGTACAAGGCACAATGGGACAGGATAAAAACATTAAAATCAAAAAGGGTCTGACAGGTGGTCAGCTTTTCTCTAAGGGCGCATTCACACAGAGAGATACAGTACGGTATTAATCTAATATTATTTATTTAATCTTACATCATCTGTAGAATTACAACAATTAAAAATATATATTTTATTTCACACAACATGATCAAAGTATATATAAGTTTATATAAATATATAAACTATACTGTATAAAAGTATATAATATGTTTTTTCACTTGAATTTGGAAGATGGATTTGGGGATTTGCTCCTGCTGATTTTGGGCAATGGGGTCTGTCTCATACTCAATGTCCAAATTCATCCCAAAGGTATTCAGATCTCAGCTTTGTGCGGGCCATATAATATACTTCACAACAAACTCAGCAAACCATTTCTATATAAACCCTGCATTGTGCACAGAGATTGTTTACAGAGATTTGTAAATTGTTGCCACAAGCTTACAGTTACACAATTCTGTAATAAAATTTTCCTTCAATGGGAAATTATTGGAATACTGTATATTTAGAAACATTTATGCATTTGGAAGATGCATTGATCCAAATTTAATTACAGTGCATTACAAGCTATATATTTATCAGTGTGTGTGATACCTGGGATCGAAACCATAACATTTGTGTTGCTAATGCAATGCTCTAGTGAGCTACAGCCAAAACCGTATATCTATAAAGGTGTCCGAAAATACTTTCGGCCATGGATTCTACTTTTTTAAGGCATTGTATTAGTAATTAAAGCCAACGGTTCAATCCCAGGGATCATATAATATGTTGTTAAAGCTGCCGTCGACAACTTATTTTATCATATTTTTTGATCATATTCACTGAAACCAACACTATGCTCCGATAGAACAACATCAACTAGACTGTTTAAGAAAAAACCCCGCGCTTCTAGCTCCACCTGGAGCCTGTTATTTGTTTTGCAAAAATCCACCGCTCCCGTTCATTTGGTCCAATCAGCGCAGGCTGGTTCATTTGGTCCAATCAGCGCAGGGCTGTGTAAAATCTGCCTGTCAATCACAGTACCTGCACGCGCCACAGATCCCCATCCCCCTCGCGCGCGTTACAATATCACGTGCATCCGCCTGAATTCATAGTTGTTTTGGTTTGAATGCAGCGTGATGGCGGAGAGAACTTTCAGTAACAAACTTCCGATTTCTCGGTTAACAACTAGAGCTAGGAAAACAACCAATGAAAAGAAGGAAACAAAGATAGAAAGCGACTGTGACCGTATTATAACTAGGATCAATATCGGACCGGCATTTGAAAGGAATCTACGAGATTTCAAGCTGGATGCAGAGCTTGCCACATTTCTTCTCGACAGGTAATTGTGCTTTATCAACCATTGATTGTATTTCGGAGTGTTATGTAAGTAATCTAAGTATTCTTGCTAAGTATGCGTTCACAATAATACTTTTGCACACGCGCTGACGAGAACGTGCTCTGAGGGAGGTTGCTCGGAGGTAGTGGGGGAGGGACATGAAATTGTAAACATTTGGAAACTGCTCAATCCTCCAGAGTTGCCGACGGCAGCTTTAAATTGTTAAATTCACTGTAAGTTCTAAGTCTGCCAAATGCATGAAATGAAATTATGAAAGTTTTATAATTTGTTTGCGTAACAGCTTCCAGAATTGCTTAAACAGCAATACAGACTGTCTATAAAACAAGGTATTGAGATGCAGAGGAAATTAGTCAATGTTCAGCTGAAGTCCGTCTAATTAACGCTTATGGATCAGCAAAATGGATCGGCCAGGAAATGTTCCACCTCTGCATGAAATTGCCACTTAAAACCGCTTTCAGGCCTCAACCAATGATCTTTAAAGCTGTTTTTCGCATTGATATGAAATGAATGCAATAACTGAACTGTGCTTAATGACTCGCTATGAAAGTCCATTTTGAACGGATGGTAAGCGCAGTACAGGTTTTGCATCATCGTGAACCGCATATACAGTTACTGTCTTAGGGTCAACTTCTCAAAGTGAATAAAACCAAAACATTTTAATATGTATATTATGATAATGAATGTAATTAAATGTTTGCTCTAGCATTCAGAAAACTGTTTATAAATGTAATTAAGCAAACTATTGTTCCACTAAATCAACTTTTTATATTAAGTTGTGAAATGTCGACTTAGCTGTTCTTCAAAGTAAAAGTTATACGAATTTCGACAGTAAATGCTCTAACGCTCTCTGGGAATATATAATATCAGAGCTAGAACGGATAGGAAATGAACATTACAAATATCTTTGTACCCAGAATTCCAGCAGTATGCAGTTTGCTGCTATTATCCAGCGGTACTCTAATCCACTCTGTCTCAAAACTGTCATTATTGTTATTACAAGCTTCGTCATATATTTACAGAGCCATTTGGGGTTTCTAAGGAAGAAGATGTACTTTTCTTGTACTTTTCTTATGGTTCTCTTTGTTATTGTAAGTGCAAATTTTGTGATTTAGGAAAACAAATCAGGTTTTTGTTATTTAATAAAGTTTTTTGTTCAAGAGCTGTCTGCAGTTGGGTTCTGACCTTGCCCACACAAGACAGAACCATCCAGCCTGAAGAGAACCGAGCAGAAAGCTCTGATTTGGTTTTCTGAAGTGTTCCTGGTGTCCGTTGAGTGTTCCTGGTGTCCATCAAGTGTTCCTGATGTTTGTCAAGTATTCCTGGTGTCTGTTCAGCGAGACTCGCGGGAGTTTTCCTGGTCTTCGAATCTCGCTGGTGTGTTCCTGGTTGGCAAATTTCTCGGGTGTTTTGCTGGTTAGCGAGCTCAGCGGAAACATGCCTGGTCGGGGAGCTCTGCGGATGCGTGCCTGGTCGGTTAGCTCCGCGGGAGTGTTCATGGTCAGCGAGCTCTGCGGGAGTGTGGCTGGTCAGCGAGCTCTGCTGGAGTGTTCCTGGTTGGCAATCTCTGCGGAAGTGTGCCTGGTCGATGAGCTCTGTGGAAGTGTTCCTGGTTGGCATGCTCCATGGAAGCGTGCCTGGTCGGTGAGCTATGTGGAAGTGTTCCTGGTTGGCGATATCTGCCGAAGCGTCCCTGGTCAGCCACCTCCATGGGAGTGTGCCTGGTTGGCGATCTCCGTGGGAGTGTTCCTGGTTGGCGATCTCTGCAGAAGTGTGCCTGGTCGGTAAGCATGTGGAAGTGTTCCTGGTTGGCATGCTCCATGGAAGCGTGCCTGGTCGGTGAGCTATGCGGAAGTGTTCCTGCTTGGCGATCTCTGCCGGAGCTTCCCTGGTCAGCCACCTCCGTGGGAGTGTGCCTGGTTGGCAAGCTAGGTGGGAGTGTTCCTGGTTGGCGATCTCTGCGGAAGTGTGCCTGGTTGATGAGCTCTGTGGAAGTGTTCCTGGTTAGCATGCTCCATGGAAGCGTGCCTGGTCGGTGAGCTTTGTGGAAGTGTTCCTGGTTGGCGACCTCTGCCGGAGCGTCCCTGGTCAGCCACCTCCATGGGAGTGTGCCTGGTTGGCGAGCTCCGTGGGAGTGTTCCTGGTTGGCGATCTCTGCGGAAGTGTGCCTGGTCGGTAAGCATACGGAAGTGTTCCTGGTTGGCATGCTCCATGGAAGCGTGCCTGGTCGGTGAGCTATGCGGAAGTGTTCCTGGTTGGCGATCTCTGCCGGAGCGTCCCTGGTCAGCCACCTCCGTGGGAGTGTGCCTGGTTGGCGAGATCCGTGGGAGTGTTCCTGGTTGGCGATCTCTGCGGAAGTGTGCCTGGTCAGT
Organism: Paramisgurnus dabryanus; assembly: GCF_030506205.2. Classification (NCBI taxonomy): domain Eukaryota; kingdom Metazoa; phylum Chordata; class Actinopteri; order Cypriniformes; family Cobitidae; genus Paramisgurnus; species Paramisgurnus dabryanus. The sequence goes on along the minus strand of NC_133353.1, from coordinate 4,476,007 downwards.
GAGCTCTGTGGAAGTGTTCCTGGTTGGCATGCTCCATGGAAGCGTGCCTGGTCGGTGAGCTATGCGGAAGTGGTCCTGGTTGGTGATCTCTGCCGGAGTGTCCCTGGTCAGCCACCTCCATGGGAGTGTTCCTTCTTGGCGGGCTCCCCGGAAGTGTAGCTGGTCGGCGAGCTCCGTGGGTGTTTGCCTGGTCAGCGAGCTCCGCGTGAGTGTGCCGGGTCGGCAGGCTCCGTGGAGGTGTGCAAGGTCAGCGAGCACCACGGAAGTGTGCCTGGTTAGTGAGCTGTGTGAAAGTGTGCCCGATCGGAGCTCCGTGGGAGTGTTACTGGTTGGTGAGCTCTGCAAGAAGGTTCCTTGCAACTTTGTTTCTGGTTGGCGTGCCAAGCTGTGCTGGGTCTTTAGCCCGTCTTTTGTGCGGAGACTGTTCGTCCCACTTCTTGTTTTGGGGGTCTGGATCCCCAGCTCTGTTGGGCCGTCTGACCTGTGTTTTTGTTTTGTTGTGATTGTGTTATGTTTTGATGTTGCTTGGGGACCCCCTTAAGAGGGGGGTACTGTCAGGTGATCCTGTCAGCCCTGAATGTCTTTTTACGTGTTTCATGTGACAAGATCGTGGCAGCCGATATTGTGGTCTTGTTTTTGTGTGGAGAGTCACGTGGCCTGTGTTTTGTGTGCCTCTTGCTCTTCTGCCCCTTGTTTCCTTGTTAATTATTTATTATTAGTTTACGCCCTACACCTGTCTGTCCTCTTTCCCTAGTTTAGTTCTCCCAAATTTAATGCCATTGTGTCTGCTGTCTTGTGCTGGATCGTTGTGTATCGTTGTCTTGTCTTGCCTTGCCATGTTGTGTTTATATTTTGATTATTGTCACAGTTTGCCCCCTCAAGAATGTTTTCATTATTAAATAAAGTCTTTTTTTATTCAAGAGCTGTCTGCAGTTGGTTTCTGTCCTTCCCCAGACATGACAAACAAGCCCTTGTAAATTAGTTTTCTCCAAAAAATACTAAATAGCAACCAAGACCACACTTGAAAGGCTTTAGTGTTTCCTGAATTCCACAATTAAGCCACCTCATAGGGAGCCATTTTCTATTAGAAATAAAGCCTGTTAAAGCCAGATTGTATGAGAAACGATGAGGGCAGCTTTTGGATTTAAACCAAGTGCCTATTGGGTAAGATAAATTGCTAACACCCCATGTACCTTGCTGTTTTAACCCAAATAAAATCTACATGATTAATTCTACATGATTAATGAAACTCTTTTCGCAATCTATTTACAAAACATATTTGAATATGCTTAGTTCTCCTTCATAGACTTCTCAAATATGGCTTTAATATCGGCATTTATACTTGAAGAAAACTCAATGTGTACGTTTTACATTTAGGTAGCTTTCAAACAAAACTCTAAACACACAAAGGTCTGAGAGCGGTCTGGAGAATAAAGATAAGGCCAACTGATGCTGCATTTACTTTACCCTGTAACTTTTACCGTGTAAGCAGAAGGTGTTTGGTTAATGACATCCTTTAATCATGTTGTCAGGGCATTGCAGCTTGCGTTTGCTATTGTTAAACTGACTGAATGTAAATCCAGCAATATTTGAACAAGACCTTTTGTAGATGCAGTAGTAGTCCTAGGCTATTAACACAAAGGTTATAGGTTCAAGACTCATGATGGGTGATTTATGAGCTTTTACCACTGTAACTGGATACCTTTGATTGCTTTAGCATTTAAAAAACAAACAGCATTTACTGTAAAGCAGGTATTACAGGTATAAAAACCTATAAGACCTTCAGAAAGCCACCTGTAACTGTTTCACATTACCAATGGCTGTTGCTTGGCCAGCACAAGACTGCCTGGAAGTGCACTGTTTAAAATGTTTGGCGCAACTAAACTGGACCAGGCTAACCAGCCAAACTCATGCAAGGTTTTTGCCCATTCATCATCTTTCCAACACTCCCAACACTGAAGCCAGATCAGTTATTGCCAGATAGCAGCTACGATTTTAAAATGTTGCATTTACATCCTTTCCTCCAGCTTCTTCAAGCATTATTAGCAAGACCTCATATTAGGAACCCAAATTAGCAACACATGACTGACCTTCCCATGAGCAAACTCTGAAGTGTTATGCCAGCGGGCTATTTTAGTCTTTGTGTGGGATGAGGATATTGTGTCCTCATGAACATATAACTTTACAAAGACAGCATGGCAGCATATTTGTATGTGTGTGTGGGGGGGTGGCAGTACTGCCAAGATATTGGTACCAAGAGAATTGTTTGGCCGTGCAGTTCTTGTATTTGCAAGAACTTACTGATAACTTTACTACATTCCAAAATGAAGATTTAGGACAGTTAACCCTCATATAAAAGGGTCATTTCACAAGCAATCAAATTTTCCTTGAATGTTTCAGATAAAAAGGTTTATTGTATTCTAAAAGCACACTGTAACTTTCAGTACTTAGCCAAAAATGAAAATTGTTTAAACTAAGCTGCAAAAAGGCCTGTTTGGCTCTTGTCACAATGTAATGCAAGCTTTGCAAAGAGGCTGTCAAAGATGGGGCGGTTTAAGACTACATTTAAGTAACTGCAATCTCAAAGCTAAAGTGCTGTATCAAATGCAAAGAGGGTGTGGATATAGAAGCCTTAAAGGCACAACTACCCAATATATTTCTAAAGTGCTCATTATAGTCCTACGGTGTAGCCTCGCCACGTCAATTTTCATTCATACTTTTGTTTGAATCTATGCATTTAACCCAAGTAGCAGTGCAACAGTCAAAGAAGAAGCAGCTTGGTCATCTGCATTTTCTGAATCAGATGTGGGCTCGTATTGAGACAATTTTATCTCCTGTTGGGAGCTGATTTTTCAAATATGAAAAATCACGCTTGAGGTATTCAGCCAATCACAACTCACTGGATACTGGCCAATCGAAGCACACCACACTTTTCAGAACGATGAGCTTTGTAGAAATCAATGCATTTCAGAAAGGCGGGGCATAGAAGAGCAACAATAATGTGTGGTAAGTGAAAAATAATGTTTTTTTTTTTTTAAACAAAAGGAAACATTGCATTACCCCAAAATACACTAAATAATGTTCTTTTATAAAATCTTTCCACCTCTTGTTTCGCTCCACCCATGAAACAAACACACAATGTAATGTCAGTGTCTGGCATGAGGTTAATTTAAATTAGGGAGTCATGGCCTTGTTCTTGCAAATATAAGAGCTGTCTGTCTGCACCTCGACGTAGGCCTTAAAGTAAATTTCAATTGGTACTTGGTTAAAATTGAGGTGTCTAGTGGTGCCCTTTGGAAATATGACAATTGACAGTCCAAGAGAAACACTCATTATCTCTGTTCTGATTGACAGCTGTGATTTCAGCTACTGCAAGATAAACTAGATTTGTAATCTCCGAAGGAAATAGCAGTGCTTGGCTGCAAAAGAATAGTGTTAAAGGTTCTAGTAAGCATGGGGTTTAAGAAGATGGCAAGATCATCACAATTTAGTGTATAAATAAGCCTGAGGAAAAATAAGGACCAATCACAAATCAGTGTAACATTGAGCTCAGAGTAAAACACTGACTACATTTACATGCAACCAAATAATCTGTTTGTAATCGTATTGTTGGCTCAATCGGACTGAAAAGCCTTCATGTAAATACCTTAATGAATCCGTTTAAAGGCGGGGTGCATGATTTTTGAAAAACACTTTGGAAAAGGGAGTCAGGCCGAGTACCAAAACACACTTGTAGCCATTCAGCAGTAAGGGGCGTGTCTACTAACCGACATCTTTGCCTGGGTTGCGTATATCTGGGGCCGGTCTAACAAAAAAAGGTCTAGATTCTATTGGGATATGGGCGTGTTTGTTTAGGTGATTTCAAATATCAACATCGGCTTTCAGAGATCATGCACCCCGCCTTTAAGGTCGATCGGACTGAAATCTTTGATCGTATTAAAAGGGGTGGTGAAGACTGATCTGTGATTCAATCTTTAGATGAAAAGTACACATCCAAAAAAATACATTGTGCACGTGAAATGATATTATGCTTAACATCGTATATTTACCTCTTATTTACATATCACTCGATAATTGACTCAAAAATATGCAATAGCAAAACACTGGCAACATTTTGAAGGGTTCATGTGTTCCTTCCTAACACTATATACACTACAAGCAATAAAAAAGCACCGGGCCTTTCCATTGAACATCTGAAAACTTAACTTTCTCCGAACCAACTTTGGCTTTGTACATTCAACCAGAGAAGAAGTGTGAACTTGACGACGAGAGACATAAAGCGTTGCCAAGTTCTAATTGGGTTACTTTTAAACTGTTTCTATGGGAGGTTTTTTCTGTGGGATAAAGGTGAAAGATTTAATTCATTAGTTTTTGGTACTTGGGCTGTGAATAGTCCTTAGGATAGTTTTGAACAGACATTAGTTTTGTTACGTGGATCTGGCAACCCAGGGAGTGCACTTGTGCAGACGTCTGGTTCGAAATATATAAAATGTACACGTAAACGAACATTTGAATCGGATTGCGACGGTTAGAGGACATTATTATAAACTATACTGTGGTAATCTGCAATCCAATTGAATCAGTCGGATTGACAAAAAATGGTGCATGTAAACATAGCCATAAATAGCATACATTCTCCCAAATACTGTAGATCAATTTTAAAGTTTAATCTTATTTATACAGTCTAATAATTACAAAAAGACATCCAAGCCTTACTAAAATCTTATATACCAAAAACATTATTGGTTTTTATTTCATAACATTTTTAAGTCGTGTATTCATACACTTTCCAGATCATTTAAAAAGAAATCAGGGCCCTTGGCACACATTAAGCTCCAAATGTAACATTTACAGTACAATTATGTATTTAACTTTTCTGAACCTCAGAATGTGGCAGTTGCCCCCATGACAGCAGTAAGACAGTATTACAAGCTTTACCCAAGTAGTGTAAATGTCTTTGTTCCCGAGCAACAGAGCATCAAGGGTATTAATGAGAGCGCAGATATTGAAGGCATAATGCATCAGAGTATTTAAAATTTTATACGCCTCGGGCAGGTAAGTCTGAAGGAAATCTACTTTAATACATTACCATTAAAAATTAAACAAGATTGACATAGGCGATTTTTTTTCTTTTTATTTAAGTTATGGAAAATTCTCTCCATTAAATCAAGATTGAACTTCCCTCACGATCTGAAAGGAAGGGTGACCGCACATTATCATCCTTTGTGCCGTAATTAACCGATCGAATTGAGGGGCACGTGAAATGAGAAGTTTTGTAGCGTTAAATCCTCGAATTCAATTACATGAAAAAACCTTTTATGTATAATCCACTGAAAATTAAGCTCCATAAAAGCATTATGGCTTTCTCCATGCAATGCCAGTGGTGGTAATCTGCTAACTGTAACTCATACAACTGTTCATCAATTATTTATATAGAGGACTAGGGCAAGTTTTCTAATAGCAGATACTAAATAATAAATAGAAGCTATTCTATGACTTTTTTCTCGGAAACAATGTTTGGCCATCCAGTATCAAAAATGGTGAAAGTGACATGTCTAGAAACTTTTCTGTTGTAAATGTATTTATATTATTACTTATTTGACAGCATACTTTCTATACACTCTAAAAATTAGGGTTTTTTCAATTAAAATTAAAAGTAAACCCAACAGGTTGGGTGCATCCTTTTGACCAAAAAAAAAAAAAAAAAACATGGGTTGAAAATAACTGGTGTATAGCACAGTATGCTGTCAAATAAGTAATAATAATGTACCATAAATGCATTTACAACAGAGATGTTGTTAAACCCATACACATACACTGGTTGTTTCAATTTATGGTTGGGTAAAATATGGACAAACACATCCGTGGGTTGTACAACCCCAAATTTTGTATAGAAATTACCCAGCATAGGTTAATTTAAAGACTTTTTTAAGATGTGAAATAAATCTTTGGTGTCCCCAGAGTACATATGTGAAGTTTAAGCTCAAAATACCAGATAATTTAATTTAGCATGTTAATATTGACACTTTGTAGGTGTGAGCAAAAATGTGCCATTTTGGTTGTGTCCTTTTAAATGCAAATGATAAGATCCCCTTCTGACATCACAAGGGAAGCCAGATTTCAATGACCTATTTTTTCCACATGATAATGGTTTATCAAAACTAAGTTACTGGGTCATTCTTTTTTACATTTTCTAGGTTGATACAAGCACTGGGGACCCAATAATAGCACTCAAACATGGAACAAGTCACATTTTCATGAAATGTCTCATTTAAACACAACAGTTGGGTTTGTCCATTTTTTACTCAACCATGGGTTGAAACAACGCATTTATTCTAACTTATTACACGGCTCTCTGGAATGCTTGATTCTGATTGGTCAGTTGAGACATTTGCAGGTTCGTTCTTTTCAAATAATAACCGCTCCAAAATAATAACGCATAGCCGGACTACTTGCACGAGTAAAATCGCTCCGCGCCAATAAAGATCAATAAAGATTACTGTCTGTTTGGCGCCATCTTGTGACAAACACTCGACAACCACGACAGGACACAGACAGCTTACTGAGACTGAACTTGACAAAATAGAGCATGACAGCTACGAAGCCAACACACAAAAAATACAGAATGGGCATTAAAACTTCTCAAAGACTGGCTAAAAGAGAAAAAATGGAGACAAGTATGAAGCAGAGGATCTTAATAAGGTATTACGATCATTTTATGCATCTGTGCAAAGTTTCGCGGAAGGATAAAAATGTTAATTTAAAACAACTATGCCAATAAAATGTTTCAAATTCATATTCATGTCCATTTTTTTTCTTATGTGGCAAGTAGCCGTGTAATAAGCGGGATAATGTAGAGGCAGCCGGTAGTTATTGGGAAATAAGCCCCTTCAGTGTGATACAAGACCCTCCGCTTCGCGTCGGGTCCTGATCACACTGTCGGGGCTTATTTCCCAATAACTACCGGCTGCCTCTACATTATCCCTTACATACAGTATGAAACAAACACTACATAAAATACTATATTAGTATCTACAATAATAATATTAGTAGTACACAATAACACATGAATTTTTGTATCCATTGGGATCAAAGGATAAATATATGGTAACTGTTTTCTCTTCCCTGTTAAAAGTTTATAAGTCCATTTGTTTTGCTAACCTGCATGATAACACATTTAACTGCATTTATTTGCAATATCATTGTTTTACCCCGCAGAACCGTCTTGTGAACTATTTTTGGGTCACACCCCTAGGAAAAAGGCTCATTAAACAAAGCTATTGTATAAACTGTAGTGCAGGGTCCTTGTTAGAAATGATCTATATGCTACTCTAAACAAACTGCATAAACAAGTCGCAAAAATATTAGGTGCTTGATAAGAAATCCAGTCGTACTTAATCAAAGGCCAGCGGAGGTTGGAAATAATTTCCTCTCTGTCAACAACTCATGAAAACATTACAGTTGTATTAATGTGCCGTCACCTGTGAAATGTTTGAATTTCCTTCTTGCATGTGTTTCAAAACAATCTTAATTAAACAAACAAAAGATGGAAGATATTTTGGTGAGATATGGAGAAATAGGAAAGAGTTGTTGATTGGTAATAAAAACTAAGAGACTGTTTGTATAGTGAAGAAAATGAGTGAACCACAATGCATCAAAACTACAGCAATAAAAGGGCCTGGAAATTATTTCATTGTGGAATAGCATGCTACTACACTATCGACAGTTTGTATACTAAGCCCACTACAAAAGTGTCCTTTATGCAGAACGTTTTATGGTACATACTGTATGCCAAACTATGCTGTGAATGATCACAAAACATTACAAACTATTAAATACTGTCATTTTGTTGTTACAGGAAAACATCCAATTGCATAATAACATTAACAAGAGTTATCATTTAAGTTGTAATAGAAGTCAAAAGGATTTGTTTGAGGACAAACAGCTGCACGCCTTCAACATATTGTCATCATATTTGTATCCATCAGCATCACCTCCCCTTTACTCTAATTATATCTTTTTAATTGTGTAGAGGCAGCAGTATTTCCCTGCAGTCTACTGTCGGCCTCAGTGGGTGGGAATACGTCAGGAAACACAAACGCAACCCGCTGAACTTAAAGAAGACACAGCGTTCGGTTGGCGCTAAAGCAGGGAGACATCTCAGTGTGAAACCAGTGTGAATTTACAGAACATTCACAGTTCAGAATGTAACGTGCGACAAAGGCTCTGCTTTTTAAAACCTCGCCCTCATTATAACTCTGCATAAAGTTTCTATAACTCAATCTGAAAACTACAGAATTTTTATGGATGCTCTACTTGTCAGATTAAGTTATAGAAACTTTAGTTCCCCGTGGCAGATTTCACTTTATTAGTTCTCTCTACTACAGTTATTAGCATGACAAAGACTGAATGGTGTATCAAAATGCTTATTTTAAAGTAGTTTGTAATAGAAAAGGCTTTTTAATGGAAAAGAATAGCATCGTCAACCAGTGTTTTTGATGAAAAGTCTTTAGTTGACTGAAGGCTACCTGTGCTTCCCACTGAATGTTTTCTGAAAAATGCCTTGTTTGGTTATTCAACATATCAGACAAAAAGAAACATTATTTCTGGACTAGGTATGCTGCAAAGTCCGTTTGCAACCTATTTTAGCATTTGATGTCTTTTTAAGTGTAAAGGAGAATTCACAAATCAACTGGAATGTGAAAAGTGACTCTTAATTGTCATATAAAATGTGTAGTTATTGGAGTCTTGAGTTTAGAGGGGATGGGTTAAAGCGTGCACCTGTATAGCTCGATGGTTATATAATTGTATAAGCAGCTCAAAAGATCATGCACTGAAAAAAAATGATTCATTCAATTTACTCATTTTTTTAAGGTAAGTGGTTGCAATCAATTTATTTAAGCTACATTTAAACAAAAAGATTAGTAAAGTAAAATAAAATAAAAAAACTTGTGTTTAAATGTAGCTTAAATAAATTGATTGCAACCACTTACCTTAGAAAATTGAGTAAATTGAATGAATCATTTTTTTCAGTGTGGTAAAAAAACTTTGCAGCCTTAAATTTTTACGTTTAGTCAACTCAGATTTGCGAGTCATTTCGACATACCATTATTTATTTTGAGTAGAGATGAGTTGCTATATAGATTATTTTAACTATATTTTATAATACAGTATTCTCATATACTATATACTATATATACTCATCTCTAGTCAAGATAAACAATAGTGTCTGCCAAATATTAAAAGTTTGGCTGTTTTCTCTTTCTTGTGTTGTCATGATGGCATCAGTGGAAAAATAAAGTAGTTTGTGAAGAAAAGCAAGATATTACATTCTGATGAAAGATTACAAAGCCATGTTTTTTTTCTTTGGAACAGCTTTCACTGATGAATCGTTCACAATAAATCCAGGAATGTCTATTTTTTGTTGACTTCAAATACCCATCAATCAAATCCGTTGGTCTCTAAAGTCTTGAAAAATACTCAATTCCTTTTATTTATATCAGTTTAAAGCTGTATTGATAGGGTAAGTCTGTCTTCTGCAGAAGCACAATTGTTCACAATAAATACGCTGGTATACATTATTAGAAAAGATGATCACTAGAGCCATGGGTATTGAATTCTGAAGAGGCCTTATTCTTTATCTTATTTTACATTTGCTGGAAATTTTTCCAAGTATATCGATTGTAATATGAGAATCCTCAAAGCATGTAAAGATTTCTAAAGAGTTTCTGTAGCTCAATTGGTAGAAACACAGTGCTCTAAAACCAAGGTTGTGGGGTAAATTACCAGGGAACATGCATTCAGATAAAATGTGTACCTTAAATGCAATGTGTAAATGTAATATATGTGATAACGGTCTAATTGCATACATCTTACAAAACATTCATATACTGTAGACACATCACTATTTAGATTTAGTGCCAGGTTTACTAAACGTGGCAAATTAGCGTGAGAATTAAATTCCCAAAAAATCACTGATAGGAGTGGCAATATCTCTGGCTTATTTACTAAAAAGGCGGGTTATTTACAAAAAATCTACAATTAGTAGATTGACCAACGCAACCTGCTAAGAGCAGCACAAATTAGTTCAGGGTCGCAAATAAGCAGAGCTGATGAGGTGCGGCGATCCGCAGTAGCCTACTAACGCATGATGCGCTCAAGTTCAGCACAACGGACATCGCAGCGGAAAATTGGGTGTGTGAAATTCCAGCCAACTGGAGGACAACAAATGAAGGTTTACAAGTTTTGAAGTGCCTGTTATTGTGTGACTTCTCCTAGTGATTTCTCTTATATGTCTTCCAGCAAATAAAAAATAACATGGCTTGGCACACAATTTTTTTACTAAAGGTTAAAGTTGTGGCTTGACAAAGGCCCTGGCTAAACGTGGATGCGAATCTACGGGACCGTAATCTGACTCAACAGTGTTTCTTTCTTTCTCTCTCTCTCTCTCATCAGACCTGGCAAAGTCAGTGGGAATTTTGAAGTTTGATCGTCCGTTTTATGAATTAGATAAGTGTGATCTCTTGCCAATGATGACACTACATACGTCGCCAGTATGAATTAAATAATTATATACAATACACCTAGGATAAACACATTGTTTCATGGGCATTTCCTTCATCATAGCATCTCTATAGGATGATTTCGGGCACACCCAGGGTACAAGCTACACCTTACTCCGAGGACTGCCCTCCAGCCTCTTTAAATATAGTAACCCAAATGTTTCTATGAAATCCTCAGACACGGCAAAGTCTGTGGGAAGTTTGATCGTCTGTTTTAGAAATTTTGTAAGTCCGATCACTTAGAAAAACTTTAGAAAATTCTGATCAGTCTGAAGACTTGTGGAACGTTTGATGGATGTCAAGCCAACATGATAATATGTTCCTCTGGCAAACCAAATAAACTGTTACATGTTAAAAAATCCTCTGCTTTATACCACGTGCTCTCTGATCTATGCGATGTCTCTCCTTTCAGCAACAATTTCAGCCATTTCAAGCACAACATTATTTAAGACATGTTTTTTCTGCCATTAAATAATTGTAGATACCATTAATATCACATGCGCAAGCATTAGTTAATTGCGTTGCATCAATCATATAAATATCATCTCCTCCCATAAATTTAGCGTCTGAAAGGGTAACTCCTAGAAATGCATATGCAATAAGGTCAGTCGGAAAAGATTACTAAACCACACCTTTCCTTGTTTTTTAAGTTATATTTTTGGCCATTTTGAATTTATTTTAAACAGTTAATAAGGAGAGGACAGGAAAGTACAGGGAGGAGAGAGGGGTATGAGATCGGCAAATGGCCACAAGCCGGTAATCGAAATTGGGTCACCGAAAATGCGTAAGCACCGCCCACTTCACCATCGGCTCCAACAGGCCACATCCTTTCAGCGCTAATTATCCACTGCACATCTTTAGTAAATCCTGACAGGCATTATTTGATGGTTTGCGCTGGTGCAAGCTGTTAGTGAATCTTGCGCCAATAATGTCATAAAAGTAGATAGCATGGTTGCATGGTAAATGACTTATTTGAACACTCTCACATAAATGTACTAAAAATGCAATGAAATCACTCAAAAATAAGAGACAAGACAGAGACAGACAGCTCCATTTGACACAGGATGCAATCCTCCTGTCTGTACAGCATATTGCTATGAGATTGGGAGCTGTGTGCAAATCTGAGATATGTATACACACACAGTCTAAAACACCCCAAAACAACTGCCAACTATTTATATTACAAACCATTAGCCGTTTTCAAACTGAGAGACTGAAAGGTCAACACAATAGCAAGTGCGACTGGCATTAGCATATTGTCAAGTCCTAACAAAACCAAGACAAGATATTTTGTCACAGCTTGTAAGAAAACAACCCTGCTGATAGCAAATGTCGACAGCATCCGTCTCAAACATTTACAGAAACCTAAAGGCACTGTTAGCCAAAGGTTTAAAAAACACTTGAGACTACATAATACATCAGAAGGTTTAAGATGGAGGAGAAATCTATCCCAGCATGCAACGTGCAAGCAGGTGGGAAATGTCTGTGCCTTCACTTCACCGCTCTCCATTCTCTCACATTTATCTTCTCTGGCATGATTGACAGGTTGCGTGCCGTCAGTCAGACGAAATGAGAGGAGCCGTATGTCTAAATCGCATGGCTTCTGAAGAGCTTGCGACGCTCCTGGAGGAAGGAGCAGTCGCAATGGTTTCCACCAGGAAAAAAAACGTAAGAAAAGCGTTCTGTCAGTCTGTGCATTAGCATGACATTATGTTCAGTACGCCCTTATTGATCCATTACATCATAAAGGAAGTCGTAAGCTGACGGGCGTGCGGTTGCTGCTATTGTGACACCCTGCACAACATGAGAAACCATGTTCGAGTCACCCTTTGTCTGGTGTAACATGCTCAAAATATGTCACCCAAATGAGAAAACAACAACGTTGGCAGAGAGTAATATGTTGCTGTGATAAATAAGAAGTGATCTTGTTTATTTCTGTTCCTGTTTTCCACAAAACAGTTGTTACGCAATCGAATGTAAGTCATTTTTAGAAGTATTTTCTATGAGCACAGGATGAAAAAAAATTTGATTTGATGTGTTTTTGATTTGAGGCTAATGTAAAATACATAACATGTGATTTCACATCACTTGAATTCTGCTTTAATGCAGTTGCTTTGTTGCTTGGTAACTGTAAACAGCCTGTAGAAAGCCAACATTATGATGTTTTACTTAAACTTATCTCTATCTCCCTATCTATCTATCTACAGCGGGGAAAATAATTGTTTGACACGTCAGCATTTTTTGTCAGTAAGGGGATTTCTAAGTGGGCTATTGACACAAAATTTCCACCAGATGTAGCCGTCAAGTCAAATATTAAGTTTAAGACATCAGAACATTTAAGTATACAAGTTGAGTCATAATAAATAAAGTGAAATGACACAGGGACTAAGTAGTGAACACACTTTATTTAATACTTTGTAGAAAAGCCTTTGTTGGTGATTACAGCTTCTAGACACCTCTTGTATGGAGAGACCAGTCGTCTGCATTGCTCTGGAGTGATTCTGGCCCATTCTTCCACACAAATGGTCTTTAAACCTTGAAGGTTCCTTGGTCCTCTTTTATGAACTTTGAACTTCAGTTCTCTCCATAGATTTTCTATTGGATTTAGGTCAGGTGATTGACAGGGCCATTCAAGCAACTTGATTTTCTTTCTTTAAAACCACTTCATTGTTTCCTTGGCCTTCTGTTTGTCCACCCTTTTTTCATTTTCAGCTTTCTGGTAGATGGCAGCAGATTTTTATCCAGAATGTCCCGGTACATTTCTCCATTCATCCTGCACTTAATAATATGAAGTCTGCCAGTACCCCTTACTGAAAAGCAGCCCCAAACCATGATGCTTCCACCCCCAAACTTAACTGTTGGTATGGTGTTCTTGGGGTGGTGGGCAGTGCCATTTCTTCTCCAAACATGGTGTGTAGAATGACTGCCATAAAGTTTTTGCTTTCAATTTTGCTTTTATTTGACCATACTATAGTCTCCCAATTATCCACATGCTTCTCCAAATGCTCCTTTGCAAACTTTAACCAAGCCTCAACATGCTTTTTGTTCAGCAATGGAGTCTTGTGTGGTCAGCGTGCTTGGATGCCATGGTGGTTCGGTGCATTGCTTATAGTTTTCTTTGAAACAACAGTACCTGCTGATGCAAGGTCTTCCTGAAGTTCTGCCCGAGTGATTCTTGGCTCTTGGAGAACTCTCCTGATTATTCTTTGGACTCCTCTGACAGGGATCTTGTGTGGAGCACCTGATCGTGGCCGGTTTATGGTGAAGTGATGCTCTTTCCATTTTGGGATAATGGCCCCCACAGTGCTCACAGGAACATACAGCATTCTGGAATTGCACCTATAACCATTCCCCCAGTCAACGATAAGATTAAGAAGATCTTGAGAGAGTTCTTTGCTTTTACCCATCATAAAGTCTTTCCTGTGTGCCTCCTGGGTAATGAGAAGCCTTTATAGGCCATCAATTAGGACCAAAGCAGCTGATATCAATTAGTACTAACAGGAGGCTGGGTTCTCTCTCTCAATACTAACAGATTTCAGGTGATCTCCTGGCTTTCTATGCCAATTTGCACCTTGTTCTCTTCATGTGTTCAATACTTATTCCCTCTGTCATTTCACTTTATTTATTATGACTCAACTTGTATACTTAAATGTTCTGATTTCTTTGTATTTCTTCGTATGGGATGGTGATGGTGCAGTGGATAAGACACTTGCCTTTGGTGTGAGAGACCCGGGTTTGAATCCACTGTGACACACCATTGTGTCCCTGAGCAAGACACTTAACCCCTAGTTGCTCCAGAGGCATGTGACCTCTGACATATATAGAAATTGTAAGTCGCTTTGGATAAAAGCGTGAGCTAAATGAATAAGTAAATAAGTATAAATTCAGTATTTGGCTTGTGGAAATTTTGTGTCAATAGCCCACTTAGATTGGCCCACTTAGCCCCGTACTGATAAAAATGCTGATGTGTTGTTTCTTTCTTTCTTTTCTTTTCTTTCTTTTTTTCTTTCTTTCTTTTCTATCTACATCAAAATGTCAAGCCCGTGTGTGATTGTTCATGAATACCAATGTTGTCAATATACATAAAATGTATATTTAAAATGTACTCAATTATGTATTTCAGTATTTTCTGAAGTAAACTGAACAAATTCAAATTTTTACATTTTTTTCTTTAAATAATTTACACATATTGTGATTTTGGAAAAAAATCTTATTTTACAGTACAAATAAAAATTACAAAATTAGTAAGGTTCACTGTACATATAAGAAATGTGAAATGTTAAATTTTCTGTAACACAAAATGTCAAGATTCACTTCACAGCAATTTATCAATTCAGTTGACATTTACAAAAGACTAACAGATTATAACAGAAACGTCAACAATTTTGCATGACATCCCTTGTACGATGAACTAATTTCTAAATATTTTGTATTGTGTAAGTCTCAAAAGAAACCAGTATAATGTTTTTTTTGATGAAAATAACATTAGCAATTGAAAATGTAGCAAACAGCAGACAACTGTACATAAGCATGAGAATCTGCTTTTATGTTGTGCACAACTGACTTGATGATGTGGAAGTTGAACAAAGTGATCTGAGAAATGCTAAAAAGCAACAGTAATGACACAAGTATGTGTTTTTTGAAGCTTCAAAACGTTGCATCCCCAACATTACTTCTGTAGAAAAAATGTCTGAATGTTATTTAATATTACTCTGTGTTCAGCTAAAGAAATTTATATTCATCTTCTTTAAGCTAATGAAGAATACTTGGTGGAATCTCACACACGCAAACGTCTCCAGGCTGGATCCGCACCGGATCTGGGTCAAATTCAGCGGATCCGGTGCAGCTCCAGCCCTGAGTTGTCTGCTGTCTTGGCCTCATGTGATTCACCACTTCCTTAAAAAATCCAGATAAAATCACCACAGAACATTCCTGCTTTATGTATTATTTTACAGTATACCCATGCTGTGAACGTAAAGCCACAGGTGTTGATGAAGTAACAGAAGGTTTAGGGTTTCATTATTTTCTATTGACTCGGCAATAAGCCATCTTCCCTTCTGTCTGTCTTCTGTTCTGAAATGAATATTGCGAATATTCTTGTTGATGCATTTTACACGCTCCCCTCAAACCAGCAGAATTCACAGCGCAGTCACAGCAGTCAAACTCCTTAACAATGCTACATAATTACTCCCATAATAAAGCCCATTTATGCAGTAATTATGATCATCAGACTGCCAGCACACACTAACATTAATTAGCATTGGCTTGGAGTTACTGGGATCATCTGTAGACTTGTGTTGGTCTATGGAGACATAATTTTAAGATGCTGTGTGTATAATTGTCTGCTTTATTCTATGATTAGATGATTACACCTTGATCGCTTTTAGCTTTTGTTTCGGTGAAGCCTTTGATTTGCTTTTGTACACCATTTAAAGTGAATGAAAACAGATTCAGTTGGTTGCTACGGGTTTGAGAACAGCTTGACCCATGTTGGCATTCTCTATTACTGAGGAAAAAGGGATGAATCTTAAAACAGATGTACATATATATAATACTGCATATAATGGCATGATTAACATGATTAATGTAATACCCTGATAACAAGCTATTTATTAATTATATAGTTTATTAATAAATCAATTGATTGAAATTCAATGAAAACAAATATTTTTATATATTAAATAAACATGCTGTAATGTCAATTATTAGATTTTTTTTTATTATTCATATGTTTCCCGGACTAAGGATTTAAATATGCAAATCAGATTTGTCGAATCTTGTAACTTTTCTTTTCTTTTACAAACAGCACACAGAAAAATGTTTTGATAAAGCGACCAAAACTGCCTTTCAAGTGATGAAATAAAGACGAAACTGACAATGCATTTTTATATTTAATAAATAGTTAAATTGAAAGGCAGTATAAACATTCGTTGAATGATTCCTCATAATATTTTAAAACCACGAAGTACAGAACATCACACAAAGATATAACAAAAAACATCTTCGATAACTAAACCTAAAAAATAATTTTTTTTAATTTAATTTTAAGATTTAGCACCCCAAAGTATGTAAAAAAAACGACATATAATTTGTCATTTTTACTGTAAATAATAAAACCTAAGCTTTATATACACTTCCTTAAACATTAATTTAAAACAAAAAAAATTTTCATGGAATTTTTTTTTTTCATTATTTTGCATAGAAATACCTGCTTACTTTGACTTTGATCATCTCTATTCACTTCTAGAAACACCTGATGATTCATATAATTTGTTTTATAAATCTCTTATCTATAATTTAAAAGTGAACACAGACCATAATATTAAATCACAAAAGAGACAATCGTGCCAGGCATAAATATAGGTTCAGTGCAGATATTTTTGTCATCGCTGAAATTTAGGAAACAACTTATTTGTTTTGTAGCTTTTGATAAGATAACCACTGCTTTAAATAAATTTTAAAACGTATACCTGTCGAAAAAATACATTTTTGATGTTCAGTTTGCTGAACTCGTAAATGTGATCTTAAATGACAAGCAGAGCACCTAGCGTGTTTGACTAAAATGCAAGTGCCAGCACGCAACAGAGCAACATCGATACAATGAAAAGCAATCCAAAATTTACAACTTAAATTAGATCCGAATTTATAATAAATGAAAAAGAAATAAGTTATGCACTATTTGTTGAGCTCAGCTCAGGCAATCGATACCACAACCTGAGATGACGACATCTGTGTTTAGGTCAACGCTTGTCACCTCTATTGACATAGCAGCCAGTTAGCGCAAGGGAAGATGACGCAAACAGTAATCGAGTGGTGTCTCATTTTTTTATAGGAACGATCTGTCTTACTCCTTCCCCTTCATTCGGTTTCGAGGGGCAAGGGGAAGACGAAGACAAAGGAGTAGGGGTAAGACAAAGAATGAGATTGGGCCTTAATCTTCCCAGGAAACAAAAAGAGAGGTAAACCAATGAAAGAGAAGAGCATTGAACTAGAAAACAAAACTCCAATGTTGAGCTGTCATTTGTGGCAGCGAATGTTTTGGAAAGAAACAGTTTTGTGCAGTATCACAGCTTGAATCTATCTCACAGTGTACACGCACAACAAAAGTCAACCAAAACATCACCTTTGAAATAAAAACTTCATGTTGAGAGATAATTTGAGGGCAGAATCACACGCAAAGGCTGATGGGTTAAAAAGTCGTGTTTATCAGCAACTCCTGGCACTTATTATGCAAAGAAGAAGAAACGGCAATTACAGGTCTGTAAATGAACTGTGAATAAATTAAATGGCACAATATGACCTTTCACTAAAGAAGCATTGTTTTTTGGGGTCACATGTACTACCCGCAAATAGCAGTGTCTAAGAAAACCGATTAACCTGGAAAAACAGACATAAAGCTCTGTATAGAATCGAAACGCAGATTTGATACACAATTCCGCTTGACTGGAGTGAATGTGAGTTTACACAGCACAAGTGACTCCTCGTCTTGTGAACTGTGGATGTTATTGATCATCATACCTCATACTTCACTCACAGCCTATCAGTCATGATTGCAAACATTGGCTTGAACTCACAAGGTAAGATCATTGCAAGAGATCATACAACAGATATGATCCAAATCAAACAGCAAGCGCTGATTTATTGATAAATAATTCACACATAAACACAAATATAGGTCTGCTGAGGACGAAATAACTGACATTACACAATAGGATTTAGATTGAACATAAATCTGTATTACACGCTAGAAGTACTCAGAAGCATAGCAGCAGTCAGGTTTGCTAAATTTCAAGGTAATATTGATTAAGCGTCAGAAGGTCTTTGGCCATTACATTAAATCTTCCTGTTTTTACAATATGCACACAAGTTGCTTTTAAGAAACTTAGATCTTAAGATTCACTTGTTCAGTTTAGGGCAAAACACTGGTTAAAACAGTAAAAGGGATACAGTAGTTCACCCAAAAATAAAAACACTGTCATTCATTTTTGCATTTTCTCATGAAATGCATATAAATATATTGTGTGATCCATACGCCAAATTCAAATTTTGCATGCAATATGGTGCGTCTTTGCGTTTTGTTTTTATTTATTGGTTTCTTATGTTTTTTAAACCATTGTCACTAATATAAAGGTTAAAAGTGCTGTAAAATTAATATGTGTGTCTGTACCACTGATCATTTATAAATCAGTAATCTATACATGAATGTTAAATATACTGTCTACATTTACAATAATTTAATGATTAATGCATGTTTAAAGACGCGACAAACTAAAGGGGGAGGAGATTTATATGTGCGTCAGGTTAAGTTGATAAAACCAGACTGATCTCACGGAAAGTCATGTTATAGTCATGAAAATTTTGATTAATTTATTTGTGTCCATGGCACGAAATTTAGCGTTTTTCGTGTCTTGAGCACGAATGTCTTTTTCATGTTAGTTGCACAAACTTCTATAAATTGAATAGTTTTTTGTGTCCGTGGCACGTTTTCATTTTCGTGTCATTTTATGTATTGTTTTCTCATGGTTTTTTCCTATTTTCTTACCATTGTCGCCAGAGGGTTGGGGTTAAAATCACTTTCTGTTACATTTTTAGACATCCTAACCCAAACCCTAACTCTATCTCCAGGTGAGAATAGTTTTAAAAGCGGAAGAAAAACATGTAGAAATTAGTGATGCACCGATGTATCGGCCGCCGATATTTATCGGCCGATTTTTGATTAATTTGAAACCATCGGCATATCGGGAATAGCACAAGAAAGGCTGATACCGATTGTTTATTAATTACAGTAACTGCATAAAGAAATCCATTATATGTAAAAAAAAAATGAGTAAATGTTGTTAATAAATAATGCTGAATAGCAAAAACCCCCTTTGAAGGTTGTCATGCTGTCTTATATTTGTTTTAGCTTAATTTGTGCCTCTCTTATTATGTTGGTCAGTTGAATGTTAATTAGATCCAATTCATGTTCAGTAAAAAATAATTTGATGCAGAAATAAACTAGCTAATAGGCCAACTGTATAGTATTGTATACAAGTGTTTAATATCGGTATCGGCATCGGACAGAAGTTGTCTGTTTAAATCGGTATCGGTTCGAAAAAATCCTAGCGGTGCATCCCTAGTAGAAACCAATAAAGAAAAGTACATCCAAACCCCAAATCTAACCCCAACCCCAAGCAGCAATGATTTAAAAATTAAGAATTAAGAAAAGTGACACGAAAAAGAAAAACATGTCACGGACACGGAAAACTATTTAAAGGAATTAGTGCGACTGAAACGAAAAAGACATTTGTGCTTAAGGCACGATAAAAAGCTGAATTTCGTGCCATGGACACAAATAAATGTATCAAATTTTTTGTGACTATGACTTGCCGACTTGCACGACTTGTGTATCCTCGCTCATGACTTCTTATAAAGCCTCCTCACTCTGCGTTCCTCGCCTCCTCCTTACGGTAGGATTAAAGAATTGAGATGTCCTACATGATGGCGGAGCTCGATCGGTTTCTGGGTCTTAGGATGTAGGACGTAAGAGCTAGGAGGCGAGGAAGCATAATGAGAAGCACACCTGGAGGCATTGCAAACATGATGGCGTAATTGCCGCGATTTCCTTAAAAAGACTTTTGTATTACCTTACTATATCATGGGCACTATTTATTCACATAATTAAAAACATTTATAATACTAAATCTTATTAAATGAATTAAGTTAAATTGAAAGCATTAATAAAATGACCCAAGCTGATCCATTTTTGGCACACTCTCCGCCTATTAAAATGATAATCATTTTAGGCAACAAAATGAAAGGTTGCATCATGAGAGTGTTAACCCTTTTAAAGAAAGCCTTGTGTTTGTCTTGAGTGTAGATTCATCAAAATATGAGAGCACTGGGTGAAATCTAATTCGATTATGTCTCAGTTTTATGTCTATAATTTTTCCCAGTGTGATTATGAAAAAAAGACAGAATCAGACACATGCTTTCTAATCAGTTTTATTGCCAAGATTGTCAAAAACAGACCTTCTTTCATTATTAAAGGAGAAAACATGAAATCCAAAAAAATGTGGACGCTCATTTTGAACCATTTTGACATGTTGCACTAAACTCTGATGTGTTTTTTATCACCTTAGTCAAAGCAAGGTCCCATCAAAGGCTCCTGAAATTCCAATACAGTACATTCATGTTTTTGTTACTTCCAACTTAGTATTCCCTGGAAATCCTCAGTTTATCCATCTCATAGACTAGAAAGACTACATCCGCCCCTTGATTCCTTTGTTAATCTTTTCAACAAATGTCACCATCTGTCAACCACTGTTGTTTCTTACGTTTTTAGTGCGCTTCAGCTCAGAAATGCAACTTTGGTTTAAAAATTCACATTCTGGAAAGCTTTAAGTATATTTACTGACAAACACACATAACCGCAACTCTTATAATGTATTTTAGGCTGAGAAAAGGATGTTGGATAGCCTTTCACTCTAATGGAGAAAAAAGATCTGGCATCCGAACACTACGTTTATTATACATGACAAGTGCATCCATCCAATGTAAATGACTTTGTATAAGAACGTTTTATTATGTCCCTTTATATTAAAAAGCTTATTTGAGGGTTTAGGTTAATCCAGGTCTAGGTCTTAGTTACAGTTTGTTAAGTAAAATGTTTTTAAATTAAGGCAGCTCAAACATGGATTTTATTCTGAGACTAGGATAAGCCCTGTCCGTGAAACCGGCCATTAATGTGGTCATAAAGTCAACAGACACCGAACAATAAAATTCTGTCTCTTCAATCTACCATGTGTTCTGAACTGGCTGCTATAAAATATCATTATGATAATTGGATGACTGTACTTTCATTCTTTGTTGTTTCATAAATCTACTAAGCCTAATTAATTTTACTGAGCGCAGCAGGGACTCTGAAAGCGTCTATTTGATGCTTTTCTGACACATTGCAAAGAACAGTGTTTATATGACTTGCAGCGATAGTCACGGATCACATGGGACATTGCTATTGTTGGGAATTATTTCAACTATGACGATAATAAATGTGCCTCTTTTGTGGGGTGTGACAAAAGCAGTCGAAAAATGTAAAGAAAATGTAAACTCTCGGCTTTGCTATATAATTAACTGTCAGAACAGGTGAGAAAATAAATGTTTCTCTTTTTGTTTTTGACTGCGCCGAGGTCTTATGCAAAGTGAAGGGAATTACATACCACATGTCTTTTTTATTTAGCTCTTTTCCTTTTTGAAATGACATATAATTGTTCTTTACATAAAGGTAGCTTTTACTAACTTTACATTAACTTGAACTATTTTAAGTCTAAATTAATATGTCTAAAGTAAGGCAAATCAAATGGGTTTGGGTTTACCATATGAGGAGTTCAGATGCAAAACCCTCTAAGTGCGTCTGTCATGTTTTCTTGTAAAGGCTTTTATGTTTAGGTTCAGTAATTTCACTTTAATGGCAATGAAACGTTATTAGTCAGTAACTGAAATGCCTTATTTTTACAAATATCACTTTAGTCATTTCATTGGTATTTAACTAATTTGACTGTCTTTGGGCCCTATCATACACCCAGCGCAGTGTTTTTTGCTAGTTTAAGCCAGATGCAGTTATAATATTCATGTCCAGCGTCACATTGTTTAAATAGCAAATGCATTTGCGCCCATGGGTGTGCTGGTCTAAAAAACAAGGTGTGTTCAGATTGAGGGGCAACCTTCCGATCTCTCTAATGAAGCCAATACGAATGTGACTTAAACTGCAATTCATCGACTGGCCGCTTGAGGCTGGCTCCAAAAGGGAGTCAAATCCCATAGACTCCAATGTTAAAAATGCCTAACTTCACAGTAGAAAATAATATGTTTACAGCCTGGTACGAAAAGTGCTTTTGGTCTATATAGCTAATTTTGCCCTTCATGACAACTGTGAATTTTTTCGTAACTCATCCTTTTAAATTATATAAAGCCTTAAACTTCTGCATAATTAAGGGCGTGGCCGCTTAAGTGACGGTTGAACAGCCACTGCTGTTACTTGGCTCGCGCTAGGCGGGCGTGGTTTCACCTCAGCTTCACCCGTGTCCCGCCTCTTTACCCATTTTCGGTTTCCCGCGAGTGATTCGCGGTGACGCGCGGCCAAGATGGCGACGGCAGGCAACGCCTACTTTAAGCTTCAAAAACGATCTTCAAAAGCCAATGGGTGATGTCACGGACACTACGTCCATATTTTTTTACGGTCTATGGTTCAGATGCATTGTTGGCACAGCAACTATAACCTGGTCTAAAGTCTAAAGTCAATGCCGCAATATTTTTTTTCTTATTTAAAGAGTGCATTAGTAATATGCGGCTGTAAACGGGCGACAACACGCATTTGCTTTTTACATGCAAATGAAAGCAATCCCTTTACTCATTACAAGAATAGGAACAACCCTTTTAGACTGTGCATCAGGTGCATAGACCCTATCTCGTTAAACTAGCAAAAGTGTATAAGTGCACTTGCGGCGTGCGCTTTAGATCATGTGCTTATATCGTTAAAATAGGGGCCTTTGGCTTCAAAACCCTCTAAGAACGTGCAAGCTTTTTTGCAAAATCCTCCACTTCTAAAAAATTACTTCTTTAAACAAGACATTGTAAACAGTTGCAAAATCATTAAAGATGCAACATTACAAATGTGGAAAGTCAAAACTTGTAAAAATAAAGAAACCTATTAGGGGTAGCTGTGATTCATGTCACTGCCACACAGGGACGTGCACAGACATTTTGAGGGGCAGGGGCTCAAGTGAAATAAAGGGCACTTCTCTTCTTTTTTTTTAAACAAAAAGTATATATATTAACGCAATTCTGACTTCCTTTTATAAAAAAAATATTAAAAAAGTTAATTAATTTTATCTTCCTCAAACTCACGCAAATGTTTAATTTTCAAAAGATGTCTACAAAATAATCAGTACACACAGACACCATGGTCTCCTTAGTAGTCTAGGTTTATAGAGCAGCAAAGGAAGCCATTACACAATGTGCATGTTTTGAAAACATTAAATTACATTACAATAACATTAATTACAAATTTGTTAAAATGCTAAAAACAAAGTTGTGACTGCTGAGTTAGCGCTACATGCTAATAAATGCTATATCATATGCTAGCGTTTAGCTGATTAGTTGTTAGTTGTTACTCAAAATGTATTTTTGTCTGATAAGGGCTCAAAATATAAGGTCTGTTTACTAATGTGAGCTGGCATGAGCCTCAGAGCAGAGCAATCAGAGCAGAGCTCAACATTATTATTCATGACCCTTTCAAATAGGGCAAGAATAGACCATTTCATTCAAATGACAAATTCTAGGGTTGTAAATGGACATGTAAAAACGTTTCTGGATAATTTTTGCACTTAATAAAGCAACATACCTTCTATGTAATTGTCAAAGAACAATTTAACATATTATGACAACACATCCTATGGCACCTTTAATCTTAGGTTTCATATTTATTACGGTTACACATGTCAGAAACAACAAATATAGATTAGGCCTATTTTTTTTGTATTTTATATTTTACTTTTTTGTGATGTCAGTGAAAATTCAGACTGGGCAAGTAAAATACTGAACCATCAGATTTCTTCCCAATCTACTCCAGCACTCCAGTATAACACATTATACTTATTTAACAGCCATTACAAAAAACGCAAACAAAAAAGCTTACTACTGCAGTTAGCGTTTGTGCTTTATTATTTTCTGAGCAGTCTGTTTAAACTACATACACAACACTGTTACAAGTTTGCAACTCTTCAGGTTAATATGGGATTGCCATGGAAAACAATGTCCCTGAATCGTTATGTGTAACAACGTGTCCCATATTTTGTGCATAAAACTGTTAATATAAGAATGCTTTCTTCCTCACACACTTACCAGTAGCTGCCTGCATAATCATGCACATGATCGCTTCTTGTTCTTCGGGCTGAGCTTTGGCGCTTGAAGCGCGAATGATGCAGCACGAGTGTAGACAAACCAATCATAAAGCGAAGTAAGTTAGAGAGGCGGGACTAAGGAAAGGTAAAGCCAATCATATTAGCGATATGAATTTTGGAGGCGGGACTCATCTGTTAACCGTTTGTGTGCCACAAATAGCGCTATTTTTCTTTATATAAGAGTTTAAATCTCATTTAAATGATTTCTGAATAAATTCATGTTAAATTAAATAAGCAACAAGTAAAAAACACAGGAAACAGACAGACATCAGTTGTTATATGAATAAAGATCATATTATTATTATTTTTTTAAAAGCACCCCAGAAAAAAAGGGCACTTTCTTTCTCCAGGAATAAAAAGGGCAGGTGCTCAAGCCCCCTTTGATGTCTATGTGTGCACGTGCCTGCTGCCACATCTGGGTTAAATTCAACTACTCACAAACGACATACATTTAAATGTGATCCACAATGATCTACACTTAGAGGACTTTGCTGAAAAATCAATGTTACATTTAGCAGATTGTGCCAACAAAGCGGTGTTTCTGAATGGCCTGATGTCGGGACTAAGTGGACAAATTTGATAAACATATAATACATCCAGAAATCATTCGGTTAAAATCGTTCTTTAATTTTTGACGAAGGTGACGTTTAACTACCCTGGTCCAACCAGACTCTCGTACATTCATTTCATTTGTACAGAGAGTCTGGCCACGCTCCATTGCAAAGCGTTACTTTCGTTAAGGAGGGTCCATTGTTGAAGTTTAAAACTATTGGATCTGCCCAGAGTCACTCAGGATCTGCCAAAGCCAATCGCTAACGTGTGGTCGTGACGTATATCATGCACCGAAACCGTCCGGAAACAACAAGTCAGAATAATCAGACAAACAAAACTTAGCAAACCTGGTTCTTTCTCCGGCTTTAACTTCTGTATATTCGGCAGTTTTGCAACAACGGACCGAATAGCTTTTCTCACGTCTTTCTCCGCTGCCATTACTGAACTACAACTCAAACTGACACACGACCTCAACGTCATCGTTCTTAGCCACGCCCATCTGTTCGCTGATTGGTCCTGCAGATTTTTGCAGGAGAAAACGAAACTCTATAGAGAAATCCCAGACGTACTGCTGAAGCGAAATAAAAATTAAGCGGAAGCACGTAGGAGGGCGGAGCCAGGCTAACGTTTAACATCTTTTGCATCTGAGCTACTTATATGTTATTAATTGTATATATATATATTAGTCATTTGCTGAAAGACTAGTCAACCAACATGATCCATGCCAATGGTTAACCATTGAACCCTTGATAACTTTTGTGGCCCTCCTGGGATCATTGTAATGGTGTCATGATTGCCTGCTATTAAACTAAATTCACTCTGGGTTGCAATCTGTTTAAAATAGCACAGGTGTGAAAGCATATTAGCCTTGTCAAAGAATATAATCCCTAGCTGAGGAACTGTAATACTGTATAAGTCCTTCATTTCAAATCAAACTGAACATTGTTAGCAGGTTCACTCTTGTGTAACGGCAAACACACACAGTCATGCTGTCACTCATGGTGGGAGGCGGCTAGAGACCCGACACATATCCAATCAACAGTGTTTCCTACCCCAAAGACAGTCCTGCAGATGTTTACCCTGTGATATCACAAAACTCAGAAAACAACACGAGCGATGTAAGTTAAATAACAGCCAGAGTTGAGCTACACATATAGATATAAGTTTTGATGTTAAATGAAATTTCAATTAAAGGTGTATTGTGTAAAATGGCCTCAACAACCCATAAGGGTTAAGGGCTGTATTAAAAATAATAAATTGCTTTACTGTTTTTTTTGCCTTTTTTGCATTTTTAATTACCGTATTTTCCAGACAATAAGTCGCTCCGGAGTTGCATCAGTCAGAAATGCATTTTGAAGAGGAAAAAAACATATATAAGTCGCACTGGACTTTAAGTCGTGTTTATTTAGAAAATGATTTCACAAAATCTAAGCCCAAGAACAGACATTTAATCTGGAAAGGCAAGTTATTCAACTAAACAATGGCACACAGAACAGCAGGCTGAATAGGTGTCCGTACATGTTAACGTTACATTAACATTTATTAAGCTAACACAATAGCATACAGAACATAAATGTGAATCTGAATAGGCTAAATTAACACTACAAGCAAAATAAAGTACAACAAGCTCCCTAAGTCACTGAATCCATTGAATTACATTAATACAGGAGCAGCATAGAGCTGACTCTCGCGGCTGTAGACGGTAATGGTTTTTCTTGGTTTTTATGAAATAATTTTGACATATAAGTCGCACCTGACTATAAGTCGTAGCACCAGCCAAACTATGAAAAAAGTGTGACTTATAGTCCAGAAAATATGGTTAGGTGCAATTGTATGTATGCATGATAGATACTGTACCTGTATCTGCCTTAAGATGCTTTCAATATACACTGCAATGTATTCATAATATAAATGCATTCACAAATACGGAAATAAACAAAAGAGATTTTATACGGTGATGGTGTTTTAAAAGGCTTTGGGTGATGTATTGATTATAACCTATGGTGCCATTCAATGGATGCATTCCTGCTGATATATTTCATGCATTTAAGTCATATGAGCATCGCTACAATTTCTTTTCTAATATTCCCTGGTGGTCGCATTTAATCGGCCACTATAAAGACATGGGTGGAGAGCTTTCAGTTCAGAGAATAAATATTTATTTCCAAGACATTCGCTATTGTATCATACAGTGCAAAACTATGTATGTTGTGTCAGTTTTGAGTGCAAAATTGTATAATGCAAATATGTTTTTATAAAATATGACCCTACTATACAAACATCGTCCCCAGGCCCTACCAATTATTTTACACAATATACATAAATATGCTTCACTCAGTTCAATGTCTGTTTGAACAATAAAGGCTTAAATTATGCATGACCATAAACTGATTTATAATGCAACCTTAAAAGCATAACATGGCATAATGTGCGGGGCTGTCACTGGCCAGAGAGTGAAATACTGCTGACGCATGTGGCTGACGTCGGATGAGTGTTTTGGAAGTAGCAGCTGGTGTGACTGAATCACAGCGTTCGTGACACAGCATTCTGTGTCCGCATATCTACACGAGCACAACCTTACAACCTCCTCCTACAACACACTTCCCCGCAGCCCAAACAAACATGCCCCTGTGTCCAGCCCGGCCTGACAGCACTGCAACGAGCTGCACAAGGACAATTTTTTACCTTGAATCAGCAGATATCGTTGATGATGCCTGTTGTGAATCTGCAAGGTTTGGATTCTGTTACGACTAGGGTTATGCTTACATACAGTATAAAACACATGTGACCCTGGACCACAAAACCGCAAGGATACATTTTTTGAAATTGAGATTTATACACCAATATTTGGCAGAGAACTACTTGAAAATATATGTTATATTTATAAAAAGTATATACGTTACAAATTTTTTTTTTGCATGCTCTGTAAAATCAACATATGTATTTTTAACTTACTTTAACTTAACAAATTAAGTTAAACAATTTTAACTTGTTCTTATAAGTTATGTTCAACTTATCACATTACAAAACTCAAAATAGTAGCTTGAATTGACTTGCAAAACCTAAAACCTTTTTTTTTCAGTGTGAGTAAAAGTTCACAGAAAATAGAAATGATGTCAATATTTACCCTGTTATGTAGGGGTGCGCAGAGCAAAAACTAACGGGGTTAGTTGTAACACGGACTGTTTAAATTTTTGCACAAGATTGAGCGCTTTGTTTATCCGGTATTGTTTTCACGCTGCCAAAAGATGATCTCCCGCAAATTATTGAAAATGTATAACGTTTTTCCAGAGAGTTATTGATGAACGTGTGTTTTGGTGGCATGTAGTACATTTTTTTGTCATATGTTTTTTTCGGTTTCTAAGTTGGGTGTGTAAGATACCAAATCCAATGCTATGTCATATTAATCAGTGTCTTGTTGACTAAAACAAAGCATCGTTTTGAAATATGTCTGCAGCTCTTAGCAACATTTTTGGTGCGCTTAAAAATATATTGACCCAGTGGGGTTAATTGTAACACCAAACGGTGCTATATAGCACCAAAAGTGGTTCTTTGCTCGTAATCATAGAAGAATCGTTTTTAGTGCCATTCAGCACCGGTGAAGCACCAGTGAAGCACCTGTGTAGAACCAAATAGTGCTATGTAGAACCATATGTGGTGCTACAGTGGTGCTATATGGCCCCTATATGGTTCTACACAGGTGCTACACAGGTGCTTCGCTGGTGCTATATGGCACTAAAAATGGTTCTTCTATGGTTACGATCCAAAGCAACAGTTTTGGTGCTATATAGCACCGTTTGTTTTTTTAGAGTGTGTGTTACAACTCAGGGACGTGCACAGAATTTTTTAGGGGCAGTTGCTCTGACCTATATAAAGGGCACCCCCCCTAATTTTTTTTTTTTTAACTCACGGCCTATATGAAGGACTGAGAATAACAGGGTCTTTATTAAAATCAGCAAACATGTTTGCCTAATGCCTATTAAAAAAATTGTAGCCTAGGCTGCTTGTCTGCAAGCTATGATAGCTAGCTGCTATCTGTCTGATTATTTAGGCTTAAACGTGGCAAACTTGGCCTAGATTCAGGAAGATTTTATCAGAGGTGGAAAGAGTAGCCAAAAACTTTACTCAAGTAAAAGTATAAGTAACTAAATAAATAATTACTCAAGTAGAAGCAATGAAAATAATACTCAAGTAGCGAGTTACTAGTTACTCATGAAAAAATAAATCTAGATATACACGCGCAAACACACACACACACACACACACACACACACATTCTGGTTTCCATGTTTTGTGGGGACATTCCATAGACGTAATGTATTTTATACCATACAAACTGTATATTCTATTCCCCTTACCTGCCCCATTCCCTAACCCCAACCATCACAGAAACCTTTCTTGTACCTTAGATTTTCAATAAACATCATCTTGTTTGATTTATAAGCTTGTTTCCTCATGGGGACATCAAAATGTCCCCACAAGGTCACAAAAACACTGGTACAATTGGTCCCCACAACGTGATAATTACCAGGTACACACGCACACACACACACACACACACACACACACACACACACACACACACACACACACACACACACACACACACACACACACACACACACACACACACACACACACACACACACACACACACACACACACACACACAATACAGTGCCCTCCATAAGTATCAGAACTGTAAAGTTGGTAAGATAAATAATATCAGTATGTCAGAAGTTTAGAATGTCACATTTTATTAACCTTTGTTTATGTTTCAACACATACATGCTTTAACAACAAAGAACAACAGCATTAAATGCTGACTTATGTATGTTGTACACAAATGCACATAAGTGAATCAAACTGATCCTACACATTTTATGCTTTTCATGTGTAAACAATCAGGACACAGCTAAGTGACCATTAAAAATAATAATGTGACAGATTCTGTACTTTTGTCTCATATTCATCTTTTAATGTTTAGACATTTCTTGACTCCACAACAAACAGAAGAATACTTATGAAGGGCCCTTCTACAGTATGTGTAAAACTGCAACATACAAAAACAGTACAGAAAAAAGAATACAAACACAGAATAGACAAGCATTACAAATTAACTCTAGTCTCAATGTTGATGTAGCATATAGCAAGCTGAAATATCAGACAAGTACACTGACAACAGTTTTGCATATGTATAAAGTTAGAAATCTTCTAAGATTGTCTGAGGACATTGACAGTTTACACTTACATATAAATGATTTTAGACAAAACTCATGTTTTGTTACGTTGTCATGTCACGTGTGTTTTGTGAGAATTACTTACATCATAGATACAGTATACAGCGAATCAGATGTCAATCATCGATGGATTTTCTTCAATCTGTGCTACAATGCTTCTGGAGGTTGCACGCGTTTAACTGTGTCTGATGACGAACAGGTCGCGTGTATGTAATGGCGGGTACATGTGTGAAGTTTTGCTTTTAGTTAAAAGATTGGTAAATTCATTTCCACGTCACCCAACACTGGTTATATTCTGCGTGTTTCTACATAGGTTACGAGTAAAACAGCTTCAGACGATTCCGTTTTTGGGAATCTGAACAATTCATTCAAACTGATTCGCGAACCAATTTAAAACGTTTGGCCCATTCGCTTTGTAAAGAATCGACTCAAAAGACTCATTTATTTTCAACACTTAGTAAGGAATCGACTCAAACGAGTCATTAATTCGCGAATGCGCCAGAAACACAAAATAGCAATTTGAAAATAAAATACAAATTTCGTAATTAATTAAAATACAGTAACGAAGGAACGCTGCATAGTGTAAACAAAGTAAAAGTACAATTTCTTTTTTCCACCTCGGAAGGGCAACTTGAGTCGAGAAGGGCATATAGGCAGTTGCCCGGGCAACCTGAGCAACCCCCCTGTGCACGTCCCTTTTACAACTAACCCCTCAGCACTTATGATATAAAAGCCGCTAACGTTAGCGTAATTCTTGCTGTTGTTTTAAATTAGGCTACACATGAATGATTGCTGGCTGCTAACAAAATAAATCTGCCTATCTTATCAAAAATCGTGTGTCAAATTTATTTTTGTTCATATTTTTAATATTGATTGAATAAGGTCACGTCAAAGATTGAAATCATAATGAAATGAATGGCCAAAATCAGACTTTGATGCTCATTATCTCAGAATTTGATTTTGAAACTGTAGTACGGTTAAAACTGGGTCACATATTAAAAATGTTTTGTCATAATTATGCTGCTTTCTCTCACATATTTAGACATTTGTATCCATTTATAATTGAACAATTGTTAGAAAAGGGCTGGATGAATGAATACAGTATACATACCTGTCTATTATAGACAGATATATAAACAATATCCACTTCAAGTATATAAACAAAATAGTATTGAAATATTTGCATGCAAATATAATTTTTAGCAAGTGTTACAACTAACCCCCTGCCTGTTACAATTAACCCCACCTATGGGGTAAGTTGTAACGTTTGCACTTCTGTCACGTTTGGTGTAATTGTCCAAGAATGGTAAGTACTAGAAACAAACTTCAAATGTTTATTTGTAGCAGAGATGTGTGTGTTGCTTGTGTAAAAATATAATTAATCAAACTCAAAGAATTTTTGAGTGATTGATCCAAAACTAAAAAGCTTTCCTACTCATGGTTATGACATCATCAACAGCTTCCCTCATTCAGGCAGACCATTCTAGTTCTATGACTACAGGGTTAAATGAAAGCCTTGATTTACAATAATGCTTTGCTCTTCCTGAAAGGTCTCGGCAACAACAGCTACGCTGCTTGCACAGCATCAAGCACGCTGCTTAGGGGGGTGGAAGAGGTGGAGGTTTGATTTAGTTAATCATTCAACAAAACACAGAGCAGACAGTAATGGGGTGGATGGAATAAAGAAAACAGTGCCATCTATTGTGCTGGCCAAGAAATCAGACAGCTATACTGTAGCTCAAGGCAGAATATATCCCACATCTCTACTAGAGAATGCACACGTGGGATGATAAAGATTTTTCTTTATAACTCGTCACACATTTGACCTGTTTATCATAAGCTACTGTAGGTAGGTGTATAACACATAAAAATAGGAAAACTGACTACAATAAGAAACTATGCCTTGAACATAAGCATCGCACAGAAGCAGGTTACTCATGATGGACTATGGGTGAAAATATACTCTGGATTAAATCATTTTAATCGCTTACTTGTCTATTATATAAAATACTTTCTTTATAAGATGTTGTGCTTTGCTTATGGTATGCATTACAAACGCTGTCTCCTGTATAGGCAAACCACTTTAAAAGCACTTCACGTCGGGTCACAAAGGGTCTTTAATGGCTAGCAGACATTCTTCGCAACCAGAATGAAAGACTGGAAGCATGCGTTGGTTGAATATTGCTTCAAAATAAATAAAACAGCTGCAGTATATGTTGAAATGAGAGTTTATTACAATGTATCCAATTTCAGCTGTGATTCAACTCATTAAACGTTCAGATCTGTCTGATGTTATTGCTTCACAACTGTGGCATAATCATTTTATAGGATTGTGAGGAGTCTAAGTTCTTCAAATGAATATTGCATCTTGAGATTGACTTTAAGCAATCATGATCATCTGCTTGAGCATTACAATTTATTTAAAGGTATTTATAGTCCCATGTGGTGGGACTATAACGTTATCCCTAAAAACACATAAACTATTAAAACAGATAATGTAAAAGTTTATTTTTCCTGTCATAATAATTTCTACATGCCTTAAAATAGCTTGAATGTAACTCTACACCCTTGCACTCATTTAGTAGGCAAACGTAGATTTATGAATATGCAAATTAGCGCCCGCCTCTACTCGATTACTTCACCTTAGACCATAGATATGAATGTGCGAATTTGTGAATGTGTTTCTGCCTCCACTTAATCGCACCAGCTCAGATCATAGATTTACGTATATGCACATAGATGCCACATTCTGCAGTTCCAGACACATAGCTAATGGTTTCACAATGTATACTTGGTGCATGTTTGTGACGTAGGACACCAAGACGATTTCAAAACGCGTCTTTGAGACGTCTTTGGAAAACTGCAGTTTTATGAAGAAAATACTGGGTATTGGTGTTGAATGATGACTTTGCACTTTGTTTGTCTTGAAGCCCAATAAAACACCACGTAGACAACAATAAAAACTTAATTTTCACCATGGGAACTTTAAATGAATTGAAACAAACAGATCAGAAACATTTTTACTACTGAGGAGCAGTAAAAATGTTTCTGATCTGTTTGTTTTAAAGATCTATGGTTTAACGGGCATGCTTCAAACAATTGCATTTATCTCCCTTATAATCTTTAATTGAGCAGAGAAAAACAAGGAGATGCGGTAAAGCTTGCGATAAGGATTTGAGATACTAAACCCTAATATTTTTTGACACCCTGTGGAAGTCATTTCTCCGAGGAATCGCCGGTTAATGATTTTCTCTGAGGTCAAGATGAGAATTTGACATTTCAATTTATACAACCGAATCAACAGCCAGAACTCATTCGGCATTGAACCATCAGAATCTCTACTAATAATATTATCTATATGGCTGTTATGTAGTTTTGCTGGTGGCTTAAACCATTTTCAGTCCATTATGGTCACCCATGACCCTTCCCTTACTACCATGATCGACCACAGATGGTATCGGACTAAGTTCAAAATTTAATTTTACCAGGTTATCCAGGTCAAAATTATCTGACAGTTCGGACTTGGTCCCATGGTCCAACAAATTGCAAGCAGTGAATCTGCTGTTTTTACATTTGTTCGAGTAGTTCACCGCATTTAAGTAAAATGGACTGAGTTGTCTTTGGTCAAAAAATTAGAAGATCAGAACTGGGTCCAGTGTTTATCACATTCGAACTGGTCTACAAATCAGCTGAGATGAAAATGCTTCAAGGAACAAATCTGGATTAGCATTTAAGCATTCAAGCTGACATTTAAAGCATTCAATAGACACTTTCATCCAGAGCAATTTACAAAAAACGATGGACGTGGTCAAATATTTTACCATTGAGATTACAAGTCAGATTCCCCCTTTTTTGGAATAGGTACATTTCTCAAATGTCTACAAAACCATTCTGTGGTTCCTCAAAGCGGAATTGGCAAAACTAGAGGTTGTCATGGTTAAAAAAGAAAGAAATATCAGCTCTGCTGAAGCGTGCGTAAGTCAAGCCTATCGGTTGAGGAATATTGATTGGATCAGTCAGTGCGGACAGAATGGAGATGAAGCGAGAACATCGAGCTTTGGCTGGGGAGATTCTGAAGAATGAGTCAAACGCACCAGGGGACGATGAGCAAAGTGGTGACACTGTCAGACCTGCCAGTGGGAAACAAAAATCACTTTTGTACAAGAGCAGAAAGAAAGAGATTGACGGAGAATTTGAGAGAGCGAGAACTGTTCTAGGGTTTGTCTGTGTACAGTGTGTGATCAGCAAGGTTTCTTGTATTTTAAAACTTGCATCTTAAACCCCTTAACTGTCACGGGCCCACAGGTTGGTCCAAATTGTTCACGTAAATATTAAACCATTAATAGCTTATTCTAAAACTAAAATCTTGACAACCTTTATATTATTGCTCTAAGAATGTCGTTTTTTGCAGTAATAAAAATTCATTGAGAATAATTTATTAATTTGTGACAATTGTATGCAAGCCAATGACACCTTGAAGCCGTTGTACGGTGTTTTTGCGATTTTAACTTAAAATTTAGATCAAAACTACACTAGTCAACATTTGTAATGGATCAGCACCTTTCTTAAAAGTTGTCATTTAATTTTGAACAATACCGTTTTTGTCTTAGGACAACTTTGATGAACTTTTTATCAGCTTCAAATATTGACTAGTTTAGTTGAGACTTGTGGCTTTATTTTATTTTGGCTTAATTTTTTTTTTTTTAGAATGAAAATTTTTTAATTTATATTTTTTAAATATAACATATATATGTTTTATTACATCTTTTTTTTATATATATAAAAATACGATTAAATAAAATTTATTAAAAACACTTAACCTGCAATAACTATTTTAAAATAAATATTATCAAAAATAGAATGTCTTTTTTAAAAATTAGCATTATTTTGTCTAGCGGCCTAATCTTGGTCTGAGTTATATTAATTTGAAGGTGCACATCACCTTTTCACCCCCCAACTCAATAAAAACCCATAAAATAAAAAATATTACAGCGTCTGTGTTCCACATCATCTTCATTAATACTACTCACCCACTGAGGCGTAAGGTTTGGTTACACGATGGCCATATAAAACTAAAATAAATACCCTTATAATCTCCAGACCTTTTAAAGCTCCAGGGGCCTCATTTATCAAGCGTTCGTACGCACAGAAGTGTGCGTAAAGTGTGCGTAGGAACAGTTTTACGCAAAGTGTGGAATTTATCAAATTGCACTTATACGTAGAAATGTGTGTAAATATACGCACACCTCGGAGTATGCGTACGCAGAGCATCTAGTGGTATAATAGCGATACTACACAGGACCGTCCAGCCCCAGTGTTAAAAGAACACTTCGTCTATTTATTATCCACCCCCAGGTGTTAAAAATGATTACTGTTAATAAAGTAACTGCAAATCAGTATTGAAGTTAATTAATGAAATAAGTGTCTAACCCTATATAAGAAAGCTCCGTCAAATGCTTGACACAGTGGCTTATCTTGCATTATTGGAAGACTTGGCAAATCATCCATTCCGCCGGGAGCGCGTTTTCAGAGATCCCGCCGATGATGCGGGTTATGCGGCTGTCCAAGGAAAGTTCTGTCATTGTCTGTCCTCAATTTCCAACAGATTTCACGTCGGTGTGCTGTGACGCGTTTTTTTTTTTTGGCTGATAATTTAATTTCAAACCACTTTTTTATTTCTAGAAGTGTTCTCATACCCAACGAATTAAACTCACTGGTAACATGTTCCCATGCAGATTTGTTTTCTTTTGTTAGTCATTCCTCCCGTACTAAGTGAACCAAACAGATGTGTTATTAACCTCATCCACCAGTAACTCAATTTCTGTGTCTGTAAAGTTCCTCTTTTTCGCTCTCTTTGCCATTATTGCGATGAGGGAAAAAGCACAACCACGTGACTTATAACGGGAGGTGTTGTCACCATATATGGTTCATTGGAGGCGTTTCGGAATGCAAATGACCATGAACGTGCACGAGCATGGTGCTTAAGAACAAGTGGGATTTATCATCAAGGATTACTTACTGATGTGCGTACGAACCACGTGCGCACGTTTGATAAATCCCGATTTTTTTGTACTTAGGCACATTCTAAATTTCATTCGTAGGTACAAATATAGAACATTTTCTACGCAATGTTGATAAATGAGGCCCCAGGGATCTGTAAAACAGCCATAAAGAAAAACAGAAAGTGATTTTGTTGAGGGAAGTGAAATGATGCAGGATCCTAACTTAAAGGACCCCCACACCTCAGATCAAAGAGCCAACAGACGGGAAAAAGCTCCTGGTTTTAGACATCTCATTACACTATTCAGGGGATTATTTGTGCTTCCATAAACTGTTCACCAAGGAGAGCATATTAGAGACACTCAAGCAGAAAATAGTACTGTGATTTATGCCCGGTACTCTTTTACATCCCAGTTAAAAAATGTTCAAATTCTAGTGGCTCAGATTACACTTGAAATGCTACAAAAAGCATTGAAGTTCAATTGAGAGTGAAGTGTAATTAATATTTGTGAAACATCAAGCTAATTACAGCAACTAGGAGTAGTTAGCCATCTATAATGATCAAAATCAAATATCAAAGCTTGTTAAATAAATGTGGATACACTCTCTCTGACACACTTACACAGAAACATCCATCAGTCATTTTGGCAAAAACAAGTTCAACGCTGTTTAGTCTGCAAAAGCGTAAAACCTTTTAGAGGATTATGTGCCTGATGTCTTTTATGAGAAGTCATTATTGCTCGTGTTAACCTGCATTAGATGTCATTTGAAAGAGATTAATATAAGTATTAGGGTTTAAGCCTCACATCACCATTTGAGCGATGATAATCTCCATAAATAAATGCGTCACAGAAAGCAAAATGAGAGTACTGAACCGTAGGTCACTTGGCTTAGTATGAATTGTTGATAGTGTAGTTTATGGCTGTTGAGTAAGGAATAGTGTACGGTAAGCTGGTTGTTATCGCTGAGTAAATCTTGAGAGGGTGAAGGACCACAACATGAAGCAGAGGGGTCTTTCATCACCCTGAAGGGATTTATTTGTAATAAACACTAGATGGTTATCCCACTTATTAGATTTGTCACTTGAGTAAATATATGTTCACATAATATTGATTTCATTCATGTTATTAGCTTATTTGTAAGAAATGCAAACCTTCAGTGAGGAAAAAGTGTTTCTTAGCAACATGCTACAAAGATTAAAAACGCATAATATGTAAGTTTGAAGGTACTTTATATGTAAGTTTAAAGGTGCATTATATCTAAATTTACAGACATGTTATATGTAAGTTCAGAGATGTGTTATTCGTACCTTCAAATACATGTTATACAGTATGTAAGTTCAAAGAAACATTTTATGTAAGTTCAAACACGTATTATATGTAAGTTCAAAGACGCATTATATGTAAGTTCAAATAAACATATGTAAGTTCAAAGACGCATTATATGTAAGGTCAAAGACGCGTTATATGTTAGTTCAAAGACGCATTATATGTAAGTTCAAAGATGCGCAATATGTCAGTTCAAAGACGCGTTATATGTAAGTTCAAAGATGCATTATATGTACGTTTAAAGATGTGTTATATGTAAGTTCAAAGACGCATTATATTTAAGGTCAAAAGCGTTTTATGTGTAAGTTCAAAGACACAGTATATGTACGTTTAAAGATGTGCTATATGTAAGTTCAAAGACAAGTTATACAGTATGTATGTTTAAAGACTTGTTATATGTAAGTTCAAAGAAGCGTTATATGTAAGTTAAAAAGGTACGTTATATCTAAGTTCAAAGGTGCGTTATATCTAAGTTTAAAGATGCGTTATATGTACGTTCAAAGAAGCGTTATATGTAAGTTCAAAGATGCATTATATGTAAGTTCAAAGACACATTATATGCAAGTTCAAAAGCACATTATATGTACGTTTAAAGATATGTTATATGTAAGTTCAAAGACGCATTATATCTAAGGTCAAAAGCGTTTTATGTGTAAGTTCAAAGACGCATTATATGTACGTTTAAAGATGTGTTATATGTAAGTTCAAAGACGAGTTATATGTATGTTTAAAGACTTGTTATATGTAAGTTCAAAGAAGCATTATATGTAAGTTCAAAGGTACGTTATATCTAAGTTCAAAGGTGTGTTATATCTAAGTTCAAAGGTGCGTTATATTTAAGTTCAAAGACGCATTATATCTAAGTTCAAAGATGCGTTATATGTACGTTAAAAGAAGCATTATATGTAAGTTCAAAGATGCATTATATGTAAGTTCAAAGACACATTATATGCAAGTTCAAAAACGCATTATATGTAACTTCAAAGGCGTTTTATGTGTAAGTTCAAAGACACATTATATGTACATTTAAAAACGCATTATATGTAACTTCAAAGTCGTTTTATGTGTAAGTTTACAGACATTATATGTATGTTTAAGGGCGTGTTATATGTAAGTTCAAAGACGCGTTATATGTAAGTTCAAAGGTGCGTTATATCTAAGTTCAAAGGTGCGTTATATCTAACTTCAAAGACACATTATATGTAAGTTCAAAGATGCATTATATGTAAGTTCAAAGACGCATTATATCTAAGTTCAAAGATGCGTTATATGTACGTTCAAAGAAGCGTTATATTTAATTTCAAAGATGCATTATATGTAAGTTCAAAGACACATTATATGCAAGTTCAAAAACGCATTATATGTAACTTCAAAGTCGTTTTATGTGTAAGTTTACAGACGCATTATATGTATGTTTAAGGGCGTGTTATATGTAAGTTCAAAGGTGCGTTATATCTAAGTTCAAAGATGCGTTATATCTAACTTCAAAGACACATTATATGTAAGTTCAAAGACGCATTATAAGTATGTTCAAAGGCACATTATATGTAAGTTCAAAGACACACTATATCTAAGTTATAAGTGACTTTCACGAACGGAACCAGATTGGCTGACCATACACGCTCCCCTAATAGATGGACGATGTGACAGGATTACCTCCAGTTGAGTGGCCTGACATCTACACCTATCACACAGAGAAACCAAGCATGTTTTTCAAAGAGAAATTGAGGGTATATAAATCATTACATGCCTGTAACTGCGTGCCGAACGGGCATGTTCCTGATGTGAAGTGTGTGCTGCAAACATTAGCATTTGTGATGATCGTTTCTGTCCATACTGCTCGTTTTATTGCATTTAACC
Organism: Paramisgurnus dabryanus; assembly: GCF_030506205.2. Classification (NCBI taxonomy): domain Eukaryota; kingdom Metazoa; phylum Chordata; class Actinopteri; order Cypriniformes; family Cobitidae; genus Paramisgurnus; species Paramisgurnus dabryanus. The sequence continues at coordinate 4,436,525 of NC_133353.1, read as the reverse complement.
ACAGCTGCTGTCGTCGTTTTTAGCAGATACAATTTCAAATTGGAACCTGTACTGACACAACAAGAAGACATTTGCATTCCCAGTGTAGCTGACAGCTAGCGCCGTGATGTGAACGTGACACTGGCACTAAAATGGTCTATAAACATGTATTGAATCTCACAGTAACAGGATTAGTACTTATTACATGGACAATCCTTACTGCAGTAACCATCCACTAAACGTCTCGCTCAAGGACAAAGAGACTTTTTTAAGAATCAGAATTAAGATAATAATCAACTGATAAAGACAACAAAGTCTAAAATCACCCGAGCATTGAGTAGGGCCACCTATTGTCCGAAACAGTCCAACTATTAAACACACATTAGTGAAATAACCTTTTGTGAATGGTTTAATGATATTGTGTCTAATTTAAAGCTAATTAAGTTTTAACAGCGTGATTTACAGGCTTTAGTGCACGAGCTGTTTTCCTCTACCACGCAACACTGACCAGATTGATATTCACCGAACAGTCATTTCACGTCCCACTCTTCCCGCAGTGGCAAAACTGTTCATTGATTTCTAAGAGCCACAGTAAATGACCTGTAGCCCATCTCTGGAATTGCACTGATTGTAAATTGAGGGTCATAAAAAAGGTGTCGCTTGTTTTCCGTGGAACGTGGCATGGAAGCACACAATTGATCCGCAGCAAGGGAAGTTTTGGAAACTCTAATTAGGAAGGTATAGCCGACGGACACTGCTGTTTCAGTTAATTGCGCCGCTTATCTGATGTGTATTTTTACACTGTGTGATATCAAGAAGAGATTTTTTTCTTGTTCATTCCTGTCTTGCACGAGAGTATGAACAATATGCATGTTTTATTTTGGTAATGAGAAAACAAGCAAATACAAAGACACCAGCTTCTATTTAGCAGTTTTTTGGGATTGTTACGGGAATCTTGTGGCACATTTTCTTAAAAAATGGGATGGAATATGCGGAATATCTATGCAATTTTATGCAATGAAATTGCTGGAACTTGCCAAAATTGCGGGAACTTCCAAAAACTGCATGAACTTGCAAAAATTGTTTGCAGCTTTTGGAGCTTTTCATTCACAATTGTTATTCTAGCATGTAATTTTATAGATATCTGTGTTCCTCATTAGTTGATAGGTTTTTAGTCTTGCATGACTGCCCAGAGGCATTGCAAATATGGCCATCTATACCACCACGACTTCACTAAAGGCAATTGGGTTATGAATCTTAATTCAAAAGAATTATATGTGCTGATTCTATATCATAAAGCTATTGTGCAAAATGTCGCTAAAGGTACATTTAGGTGGTTGGTTGCAGTGCCCTTAAGAGTTTGCATGCCAGTGTCAAATCAAACGTTCATGTTTACATGACACAAGGTTCTTGAGTCATTACTGACTCCTTCTGAGCTAATTCACACAGTCTGCGGTTTCTTCCTGAGCCGGATGCAGAGAGAAACACTGTGAGTCATCGTAAAAAGACATCACGGGTTACTGAACATAAAAGATACTGGACATACACTTCAAATTCTTCAAGGGGCCAAAGACAGACTTACACAGCCCAATTAGGAGAAACACACATACACTGCCTGGACCATTTTGGACCATAAAAAGCACAATGAATGGCACAGCATTTTATATTTATTTATGTATGCACACTTCAAAATGACATATTTCTTTGGGTTTAAATCCATAATGTTTGCAGAATGCCGAGCTACAGGAACACTTTGCATTAAATACATACAAACAATTCATCATTTTAAACTTATCTTGTTATCAAATTCGAGTGGAATGTTCATACTGACCTCACCTATATTTCGCTAAATTAAGTGCCACTTTGATGTTGTGTTATATAATGCAATGACAATGAAATGTTAAATGTGCTTCCTGTCCCATAAAGCTTCGGTGAGAGCGCTTTTGCACACACAGCATGTGAAACCATAATGATGGATAGAGTGACATCAAAAGCCTCATTCACACCAAACAGTGAAAGTTTTCTTTGAGTTGAAGTTATTTATTAGTTGTATGCCTGCGCAGAAGCTGCATTTCTTTTATTCAGTGTAAAATCCATCATTCTACACTTCAAGAGTAATTGGATTTCTGATCTGATTAGCTGTTCACAATGGATCTCCATACCTATGCTAGCAGCAGAAGATTTATTGAGCTTGCCAAGGCATGCCAGTGTGGAAAGGCTCCTTCCTTGACAGGCAATGACATACAGTCAATTACTTTATGAGGAATGCTAGAGGTGGCACATCCTGTGGGAAGACTGACTTCAGGGTTAATTCACAGAAGACATGAAGCTCCTCACTCCTGCAAGGTGACGTCTGTTACGGCAATGGAGGAAGAGGATTTGAAATAAGAGCCTGCATATGCCCTATTGGTTCATGAATTGTTGTATTGAATTAACCAGTCTGAATGATTCTTTCATAAATTCAGAAGAGATCACATTAAGAGTGTACTGTACCAAGGTTATATAGCTGAAAAATATGTTTAATAGCCCAATAGTTAATAAATATAATGCACTGTAGCACAAATGGTTAGTTTTAATACAGGGTTTAAAAAAACAGACTCACATTTAACTCTTTCCCTGCCAGCATTTTTTTAAAGTTGCCAGTCAGCGCCAACATTTCGCAGGAATTTTCACAAAAGTTTAATGCCTTCCAGAAAATGTTCTTCTATATATACACTCACCTAAAGGATTATTAGGAACACCTGTTCAATTTCTTATTAATGCAATTATCTAATCAATCAATCACATGGCAGTTGCTTCAATGCATTTAGGGGTGTGGTCCTGGTCAAGACAATCTCCTGAACTCCAAACTGAATTTAAGAATGGGAAAGAAAGGGGATTTAAGCCGTTTTGAGCGTGGCATGGTTGTTGGTGTATTTCACAATCTGCTCAGTTACTGGGATTTTCACGCACAACCATTTCTAGGGTTTACAAAGAATGGTGTGAAAAGGGAAAAACATCCAGTATGCGGCAGTCCTGTGGGCGAAAATGCCTTGTTGATGCTAGAGGTCAGAGGAGAATGGGCCGACTGATTCAAGCTGATAGAAGACCAACTTTGTCTGAAATAACCACTTGTTACAACCAAGGTATGCAGCAAAGCATTTGTGAAGCCACAACACGCACAACCTTGAGGCGGATGGGCTACAACAGTAGAAGACCCCACCGGGTACGACTCATCTCCACTACAAATAGGAAAAAGAGGCAACAATTTGCACAAGCTCACCAAAATTGGACAGTTGAAGACTGGAAAAATATTGTCTGGTCTGATGAGTCTCAATTTCTGTTGAGACATTCAGATGGTGGAGTCAGAATTTGGCGTAAACAGAATGAGAACATGGATCCATCATGCCTTGTTACCACTGTGCAAGCTGCTGGTGGTGGTGTAATTGGGTGGGGGATGTTTTCTTGGCACACTTTAGGCCCCAATTGGGCATTGTTTAAATTTATTTTATTTATTTATTTATTTGAGCAGTAGCTATTCTGCAGAAATCTCCATCAACTTCAAGATGCTATTCTATCAATATGGGCCAACATTTCTAAAGAATGCTTTCAGCACCTTGTTGAATCAATGCCACATAGAATTAAGGCAGTTCTGAAGGGAAAGGGGGTCAAACACAATATTATTATGGTGTTCCTAATAATCCTTTAGGTGAGTGTATATATAAACATACAATATATCAAATGAAAGAACAGACCCTTGATCTGCTTGGAAGGTTTCTTCAAAAACACAAAATTTTGAGCAAAAAGCTAAGATAATTAAATTTTGATAGAGATCCAATGCAGAGCGATCCTCAAAACTTACACGGACATACAGCTGTTTGGCCTAGGGCTATACTTCTGGGTTTTATAAATTGCGGAAAGACGGCTTATAAATACAATCAATAATTTTTTATGTCTATCTGCGCATATAGGCAGATTTTTGAAAGGATGGCGTAGAATCCAGACAGAAGAGTTAAATTAGGTCACACCCAAAAAATTAGGCGAATGAAAACGTTTAGCGTATGACTTCGCAGTACCGTGAGAGGGATTTGAAAGCATAGTACTCTACTATCAAATTAAAGTGTGACTGTAATTGGTCTGCGCAGTGCTCCTGAAGACAAACAATTATTACAATTTATTATAAACCTCAATTAGCTGTTATACTTAAGGTGGGTGTATTTGAAGTTTTTAAAGAACCGATTCATAAAAATGCTTCGCCTCCTCACTGGTATTTTTCATCGTTCCTATCTGACGAGGGCTTGGGAGATGTTGTCTGCTTTAATTCATCGGCACGTCTGTAACTGTCACGGCAGCAGGGGGCTATGGGAGCGTGTGTTTGTGAAAGCTCTCTGCTAGCAAGTTATTTTCACACTCTGCTGGAGTGGCAGCTTGACAATGATGACACAATAGTCATCAATCCAGTCCTCCAATCCGCTTCCTTTTTAAGCTCCGTCCGATCTCCTGTTCCCACAAATTTAAACTTCACCACCTTTCCCCGGCATTACAGACTGGGGTGCAGGAAGTCCAGGGCATGAGTCAAGAGCTTCATATTAACAGGATTACCGAATTTGTATTGCCATAAATCCCTTATCTGAGCTAGCCACATGTGATTGCTTTTTCTATGCGCCTGTTTACACCCTGACGGTCACAAGCTGCATTATTCTAATTTACATCTTTACCTGCTAATCTCTGCTTTAGCCCATCTGCTTCAACAGACCCTGCCGACATGCAAGAGCCTATTAAACACTCTTGTTTACACACTGGCTGCCGGTTACAGACACAGTAAAATGGTCTATATCTCTTACTCAATATGATTTATTCATGTTTGACTCAAGCACTAAATTCGAAAACTGTGATGACTAAAAATCCCAATGGTTTCATATCATGTCGTGATTAGATTTTATATTACAGACTTGTTGCCAGATTTAAATGTAACCTTCAGATTTGCTTGTTTTGGAATCAATTTTGTAAAATCTCAGAATCTCAGAATGTTAATGATTTCTTATTATGGCTGTCAATAAATTAATCGCAATTAATCGCATACAAAATAAAAGTTTGTGTTTGCATAATTTTATTTATGTGTGTGTACTATGTATAATTGTTATTACACTCACCTAAAAGATTATTAGGAACACCATACTGGTACTGTTTTTGACCCCCTTTCACCTTCAGAACTGCCTTAATTCTACGTGGCATTGATTCAACAAGGTGCTGAAAGCATTCTTTAGAAATATTGGCCCATATTGATAGGATAGCATCTTGTAGTTGATGGAGATTTGTGGGATGCACATCCAGGGCACGAAGCTCCCGTTCCACCACATCCTAAAGATGCTCTATTGGATTGAGATCTGGTGACTGTGGAGGCCATTTCAGTACAATGAAAACATTATCATGTTCAAGAAACCAATTTGAAAAGATTTGAGCTTTGTGACATAGTGCATTATCCTGCTGGAAGTAGCCATCAGAGGATGGGTACATGGTGGTCATAAAGGGATGGACATGGTCAGAAACAATGCTCAGGTAGGCCGTGGCATTTAAACGATGCACAATTTGCACAAAGGGGCATAAAGTGTGCCAAGAAAACATCCCCCACACCATTACACCACCACCACCAGCCTGCACAGTGGTAACAAGGCATGATGGATCCATGTTCTCATTCTGTTTACGCTAAATTCTGACTCTACCATCTGAATGTTTCAACAGAAATCGAGACTCATCAGACCAGGCAACATTTTTCCAGTCTTCAACTGTACAATGTTGGTGAGCTTGTGCAAATTGTAGCCTCTTTTTTCTATTTGTAGTGGAGATGAGTGGTACCCAGTGGGGTCTTCTACTGTTGTAGCCCATCCGCCTCAAGGTTGTGCGCGTTGTGGCTTCACAAATGCTTTGCTGCATACCTCGGTTGTAACGAGTGGTTATTTCAGTCAAAGTTGCTCTTCTATCAGCTTGAATCAGTCGGTCCATTCTCCTCTGACCTCTAGCTTCTTACACCCTGAAGCTATTTTGGGGATTTTTGCCTGGATTTGGCCTACCCAATTTCAAAAGCATCCCATACCCACATGCAGAGGTTTACATACAAAAGTTTGGTATCATTTTACAGGTAACCCTTTGAAATTACATAAAACACTGTTAAAAGTGCTCAACATGGTTGTATGTGATATCAGTCCTCTAATAAACACAAAAATAAATAGGCGCTTTTTGATGTTTTTTTCTAAAGTTTTTATTTGAAAGTATATAACTCTGGCCCTGGGTGTCTCAGGTCCCTGCAGACAGTTTTGTTTGATTCCAGCAATTGTCAGCTTACAGAGGAAAAAGGAATTTTTTCTCTATCATAATCTATGCAAAAGTTATTTTACTCCAACTGAAGGGAGAAATAATACCCTTTTTGTATACAATTTCTGCCTAAAAACATTTGAAGTGTCCCCATAACCACATACAGTGGAATAAATGCAATTTCTTTATATCATTTTAAAGAAAACCCTTTGAAGTTACATAAAAAGCTGCTGTTTGTGACAAATATTGTTATTTATGTTGTTTTTCATATGATGAAACACCAAATTTTCTTTTTTATGTTGTAAATACTGTCTTAGATAGTGTATAACTCTGGTTCTGTGTGCTCTAGCAGACTGCAGACAGTTCTGGTTGTTACCAGCAGCAGACAGTAAACAACCAAAAAAAGAATGAACTCTTTATCATGTCGCATTCAAAAGATATTCTTATTTTACTGAAGGGTGCGGAAATACATTTTTCATAAAAATATTAATTTTTTGTTTTGCACATATAATAAAAAGCTAGGGATTAATTATGCAAACAACCAAAGAAAATGCTGTGAATGGACTCATTGTTTAGAGTAGGACCTAAAATAAAAGATGGTGTATCATTTGTGGCTATATGTGCTATCTGAGGCAGTCCACACTCAAGTTTCCCATATGTTTGCAAAAGACCATTTTTTACCTTATTATTCATTCAGCGAGTGTTGGATATGTGTTGATATTAGAACAAAAATAACGCTGTAGCCTTATTCCTGAGAGTGAGAGCTTTCATTTGATATAAGACTTGCCCATGTTTGTCATTTTTGAAAAATATGAAATATGTAAATATTAAATGATATAATAAAATATTGGGGGGGTGATAGTGTAAATTAAGTGTAAATAACTTTCTTACAGTAAAAGATATGTCAAAGTGATGCATATCTGCAGAAAGTAGAGACTCTAAGCTTTCAAACAGTATCTCATATGTGTTACTGGGGTCCATGACGGAGCATCAAAGATTAAAAGAATATTTTATATTAAGTCAAAATACGAAATTCTGGACCCGGGACAGGGTCTTCAGGGTTGAAGAGGCTAGCATCAACAAGGCATTTTCGCTCACAGGACTGCCGCATACTGGATATTGGTCCCTTTTTTGTGTGTGAAAATTCCAGTAACTGAGCAGATTGTGAAATAGACCAACAACCATGCCACGCTCAAAATTGCTTAAATCTCCTTTCTTTCCCATTCTGACATTCAGTTTAGAGATTAGGAGATTGTATTGACCAGGACCACACCCCTAAATGCATTGAAGCAACTGCCATGTGATTGGTTGATTAGATAATTGCATTAATGAGAAATTGAACAGGTGTTCCTAATAATCCTTTAGGTGAGTGTATATGTTTATATATACATTTGTTTTATTTATGTTAAGGCTTTCAAAAAATGTAATACAATTAATCGCATACAAAATAAAAGTTTGTGTTTGTATAATATATTTGTGTATAATTATTATGTATATATGAATACACACACATACATAAAAAACATAACATGAATATGTGAACTAAATTATTTGGATTAAAATATATTTTAATAGGTGAATTATTCATTTGGTGCATTTTGAACTGAAATGAACAACAAACAATGGCATAATTAAATTTACATTAACTACAATAATAAATTGTAAAAAATAGTTTAAGATTATGAATTTAAACGCGAATGTAAACACATCGTAACTTACTGTAAAATATAAACACTGTCAAAAAAAAATTATATTCGAAAATGTTCTCAAGCTGTCACTGTGGCAATCCCTTTAAAAAGGTCCAAATATGTCCATTTATATACATTTGAAGTACTAATATGCACTCTTTGCCACCAATATTTACATTTGAGGTAATATGAACACTTTAAGTGCAAATGTGTACTTTTTAAAAGCGTACCTAGGGACCATTTTTTTTTCTGACAGCGCATGCAAGGCAAATCACAAAATGTTAAATGCTCTCTGGTTTGTAATACACTTTAGATAAAAGCATCTGCTGAATGTATAAATATAAAAAATGTCTGTACAGCTGCACATAAAACTTGCAGCAACCAATAGACATTTTAATCTGTAAGGTGGTTTTTAAATTCATAAGATACAAGATTTTAATGATTTTCCTATGAGATGGGAACCTTTAGCTCACACATTGTGTTTTGGCTTGGTTAAAAACAATACAGCATAATCCCATAAACCTTGCAAGAGGTCTCAAACGCGATTGAATGCGGAGGTTCACATCTCTCTAGACCAGTGACTTCTGGTTTCATCAGGGTTGACGCTGAAGTGTAATCTTGAGCCCATGGAGACGGCCCCTGCAAGAGCCTGCATTGTTGTTTAATTAATACATGTGTACGCTGTGCAGGTATGGAGGCAAAGGGGCGGCCGATAAGGGAGTCCCGCAAGGAGCCAGAACAATAGACCTGTTTACCCACAATCACTGTGTGCTCAAGGCAGAAATGCATGGCACAAGAGCCGTGCGTCTGAAAGGGTCCAATGCTGATGAATAAAAAGAGAGATATACAGAGAAATAGAGGTAAGAGATGAAGAAAACAGAGCAACAAGACGACTTTGAAGACAACAAGAAAGCAGCCCTAATGTTTGCTACGAACTCAGATGCAGTCAAAAATATTAATATTACACTTTCTTACTGTAAAAAAATGCAGCATGAACTTTAAACAACTTATTAAGTTTTGACCTGTAATTTCAGTGTACACTTAAGTTTCAGTTTCAACTTTTTATAAATTATGTCAACTTATCACTAGCCATAACTTAAAAACGTATGTTGAATTGACTTGCACGTTGTTTCAACTTCATGCATACATTGATTTACAGTGTAGGTACATTGTCTTACTAAAGGAAAACACCACCCTTTTTCAATATTTTACTATGTTCTTACCTCAACTTAAACAAATTAATACATACCATCTTTTTTCAATGCGTGCACTTCATCTTTGTACAGTCCATCGCGAATGTGTTAGCATTTAGCCTAGACCCATTCATTCCTAAGGATCCAAATAGGGATGAATTTAGAAGCCACCAAACACTTCCATGTTTTCCCTATTTAAAGAAATATTAGATATGGTGACACAAAATAAAATGTGGCGATTTTTAAGTAGATAAAAATGAGAACTATATTGAATGGCAGAAGAGGACTTAGTTTGCAGCACTTTGACCTCACTCCTTACTCCTCACCCTCTCGCTAAAACTTCTGTCAATATTACTGCGCCCGAGGTCGAAGTGCTGCAAACTAAGTGCTCTTCCGCCAAACAATATAATTCTCATTTTTTATCCGCTTTAAAAATTGCCACATTTTATTTTGTGCCACCATACTTACTCGTGTAACTACTCATATAACTACTCTTTAAATAGGGAAAACATGGAAGTGTTTGTTGGCTTCTAAATTCATAACTGTTTGGATCCTAAGGAATAAAGGGGCTAGGCTAAATGCTAACACATTCACAATGCGCTGTGCAAAGATGAAGTGCATGCATTGAAAAAAGAGAGGTACTGTATGTTTTAATTTGTCTAAATTGAGGTAAGAACATAGTAAAATATAAATTTGCCTTTAAAATATATCCTTAAGCAGCAGAAATGTTTAGTGAACTCAACTCTGTGAACACAATGCTAATGAAATTTTCGTGCACCCTTGTCTCATTTAGCTGTTTTGTGTCATTTTAAAGCCCCCATCAGAACAGAGGAAGCTAGCAAACAGAGCCATATCAGGTCACAGCTCTCGGTGCACTGCAGCCAGCCACTAAGCACTAATTTCATTTCGGTGATGAGAAATTAATAAACACGTCGAAGGGTACATTAAATGTCAATTATAAGCAAATTAAGAAGTGCAGACTGGCAGAGAAGCGCGTGTGAGACAAGGACAGAATGCATGCGTTAGGGGGAGGCATCATCATCAGACAGTAATTTGTACCTTCAGTAATGGTTTGGACCACACATGATAAAAACTGTCGCAGAGAATTTGATGAGCAAACGGCTTTTACATCCGTAATGTCTTCTGGATGAAGTGGCAGGTGCCATGGGTTATGAGCTATGATTACCATTATGCCGCCTGGTACTGGAGCCAACTGGCTGAAAATTTTGTTTTGTTTTTCTCACAGGAATATTGTTGTTGCTTAGACTTTCAAAAGCAGGATATTCAACTTTAGTTCTTATGGCAGAGTTTAGCTTCAACCCATCCCGCTGACCAAGCAAATTAAAGCCTTTAGGATTACAGGGACAGTGGCCCGACTGGAGCTGAATAGCCCTATAGGCAACAAAATGCAATTTGGTTTATTTTAAAGAGTAACAGTTCGTTGATTCTCGAGTACTGGGACAACATATGCTGCAAAATAAAACTTTATGTACCAAGAAATTATTTTGACTGTTCAGAGGTTTTACCTACGTTTGGGTGCAACCCTCCTGTTTTTTCTCAAAAATCTGTGTTTTATTAGTTAATATACATTAAGGTGTACTGCACCAGGCCTATTCAACTCCACCCGTGGATGACCACTGTCCTGTGCAAAAGAGGTTTTATACTGTGAGTACACCGTTTTTACATTTGTAAGTTTAAGCAACTTGAATTAACAACTTTCTTGACTGGTGAGGAGTTGGAATAAAAAAAGGTGAATATGATTCAGTTATTACAACTTCTAGTTAGACAACAAAGTTGAAATGACTTATTAATTCAAGTTGTTTAAACTTAAACATTTAATTGCAACAAGGATTTTTTTTAAGTGTAGGGATCCACTTGTGAGTCGCGTAAGGTCACGGATGTTGCACTAAATGTAAAATTGTAGTACATTTTTTGTCCCAAGTCTCAAAACAAGTATCTATTAAGAAAAAAAATTCTAGAAGTAATAGTGTGGCATGTTAAAGGGACATTCCACTTTTTTGGAAAGAAGCTCATTTTCCAGCTCCCCTAGAGTTAAACATTTGATTCTTACCGTTGTGGAATCCATTCAGCCGATCTCAGGGTCTGGCGCAAGCACTTTTAGCATAGCTTAGCATAATCCATTGAATCCGATTAGACCATTAGCAATGCACAAAAAAATGACCAAAGAGTTTCAATATTTTTCCTATTTAAAACTTGACTCTTCTGTTGTTACATTGTGTACTGCGACGGACAGACAATTAAAAGTTGCAATTTTCTAGGCAGATATGGTTAGGACTATACTCTCATTCTGGCATAATAATCAAGGACTTTGCTGATGTACTTGGCTGCAGCAGGCGTCGTGATATTGCACACTGGCCGAAAATAGTCCCCTGCCATTGAAAATAACGAAGTGGACTATTTTCGGACAGTGCGTAACATCACTACAAATATCCAAACACTTTGGTTATTTTTTGCGCGATGCTAATGGTCTAATCAGATTCAATGGATTATGCTAAGCTATGCTAAAAGTGCTAGCCCCAGACACGGAGATCAGCTGAATGGATTTCAAAACGGTAAAAATCAAATGTTTAACTCTGGGGGAGTTAGAAAATGAGCATATTTTCAAAAAGAGTGGAATGTCTTTTTAATAGATCATATCCTTGATTATAGAATGCGGCTTTTTATTCATGGAAATCTATTATTCATTCATTATGCATAGACATGTTCAGAATCAGAGGTCCTGTTTGGCATGTAAGAGTCAAGATCACTGACAATCTATAATAAAGACCTGTACAGATACCAAATCACACACATTCAACATACAGTAATAGCCTACAGTGTAAAATGTCACATTTTTCTAGCACAACACAATTCCCAAGTATAAACCATCTCAGTTGTTGCATAACAAAAATTTTATAGAACAGATGTGCGTGTTGCTCTTTTTAGCCCATTAAAGAAAAAAGAAACACCTAAATGCAAGCATGTAAAAGAGCAACGACTGAGACTTCATTAAACATGTATAAAGGAAAAACTGAAGAGAAGCCATTTTGAAATAAAAGCAGACACTTGCACTAAATTCCAATCGGTTGTGTAGATTTTTGTAAGGTTGTCAGAAAGGAACTGTGCAATGTTCAATGCATTAGAACGAATATTTCTGTGAAACAGTTTTTTTTTTATCCCAGAGAATGAAACAATAGAACAGAAAGAATTCTGGGTATTTTATTTTAATATTTCATACCAATTGCCAGTTTTCATTTCTGGCTCCATCTAACACTGTATTAAGCAGAAAAGATGGGAGATTCCTTTGCATTGATTTGAATAAGAACAAAAAACTGAATACTTAAGAGGGTTCTGTAGGGTTCAAACTCTATTTCAATGTCATTTACAGAACAATGAGAAATGGGAGCCTAGTATAAAAAAGTCAAAGCTGCAGATGAAATCTCTTTAATATCCAAGTTGTTTCTCATACATGGCAAAGAATAATGCTGCGTACACACCCGAAGCGAGTTGAACTATTTGCACGATTAGATTACATACAAAGTAGGGCACAATTAATAAAAAACTAAATCGGGATTACAATTACGGGTGAGACAATTACATAATTCCCAAAAGTCTCAATTACAGCTGCCAATTTGTGCTTTTTTTGTCTGTTTTGGTGGCACGTTTTAGGCACCAAATACAGTGGTGAATCAGTGAATCATAAGTTAATATTGATAAGTTAACAAGTCCTTTAGCCATGCGTTTTGGATTTTTTTATTAACTCCCATAACTATTTGTTATTTACATCATATTAGCCTATTTAGTTTAGGATCTATAGAATTTACCATGCAGCTACTTCACAGAAAGTTATCTTATATTTAAAACGTCAATGTAAAATTTATTAATCAACAATAATAATCACAATTACAATATCAATGTTAATAATTGACAATTATGCAATGTATTATTTTTGTCACAATTGTGCAGCCCTAATACAAAGTCAATACAAAAACGTAAACAGACGCGAACTTGCATGGGGCGATGCGAATTACATAAATTGGGTGTTCGACTGCCATGAACACACAATACAACGGGGAAAATAAGTATTTGACACATCAGCATTTTTTATCAGTAAGGGGATTTCTAAGTGGGCTATTGCCACAAAATTTCCATCAGATGTAGCCATCAAGCCAAATACTGAATTCATACAAAGAAATCAGAACATTTAAGTATACAAGTTGAGTCATAATAAATAAAGTGAAATGACACAGGGAATAAGTATTGAACACAATTTATTTGATCCTTTGTAGAAAAGCCTTTGTTGATGATTACAGCTTTTAGACACCTCTTGTATGTAGAGACCAGTCGTCTGCATTGCTCGGGAGTGATTCTGGCCCATTCTTCCACACAAATGGTCTTTAAATCTTGAAGGTTCCTTGGGCCTCTTTTATGAACTTTGATCTTTAGTTCCCTCCATAGATTTTCTATGGGATTTAGGTCAGGTGATTGACTGGGCCATTCAATAATATAAAGTCTGCCAGTACCCCTTGCTGAAAAGCAGTCTCAAAGCATGATGCTTCCACCCCCAAACTTAACTGTTGGTATGGTGTTCTTGGGGTGGTGGGCAGTGCCATTTCTTCTCCAAACATGGTGTGTAGAATGACTGCCAAAAAGGTCAATTTTTCTTTCATCTGACCATACTATAGTCTCCCAATAATCCACAGGCTTCTCCAAATGCTCTTTTGCAAACTTTAACCGGGCCTTAACATGCTTTTTGTTCAACAATGGAGTGCGTGGTGAGCGTGCATGGATGCCATGGTGGTTCGGTGCATTGCTTATAGTTTTCTTTGAAACAACAGTACCTGCTGATACAAGGTCTTCCTGAAGTTCTGCCCGAGTGATTCTTGGCTCTTGGAGAACCGATTTATGGTGAAGTGATGCTCTTTCCATTTCCGGATAATGGCCCCCATTGTTTTTACCCATCATGAAGTCTTTCCTGTGTGCCTCCTGGGTAATGAGAAGCCTTTATATGCCATCAATTAGGACTAAAGCAGCTGATATCAATTAGTAATGATATGGGGCAGGGTTTCTCTCTCAATACTGACAGATTTCAGGTGACCTCCTGGCTTTCTATGCCATTTTGCACCGTGTTCTCTTCATGTGTTCAATACTTATTCCCTGTGTCATTTCACTTTATTTATTATGACTCAACTTGTAAACTTCAATGTTCAGATTTCTTTGTATGAATTCAATATATGGCTTGATGGCTTTATCTGGTGTAACTTTTGTGTCAATAGCCCACTTAGAAATCCCCTTACTGATAAAAATGCTGATGTGTCAAATACTTATTTTCCCCGCTGTACAATCAATTAAACTGCAATTTTTTTAAAGGTTAGTTCATGTCGAAACGAAGATTTGGTCATGATTTACTTTCCTTCATATTGCTCCACACCTATAAACCTTTGGGCATCTTTGAAACACAAATTAAGATGAAATCCAAAGGCTTTCTGACCACTTGCCCGTAAAGGTAAAAAAGACATTACTCCATGTCACTACAGTGCTTCATTAACGTCTACATATATGGAGCAGTCAAATGACCACAGTTAAAAGTATATATGTAAATGTATATGTGCATATATGATGATGCATCCCCAAACAGCCACTAATGAGGAATCTATGTATACAGTATATCTATGGCATCAACAGGATACGCATGGTGCTGTTGCAAAAGTGCCTAAGAGACTTTTTGCTTATTGAAAGTGGTAGTTGCATTGCTGTCTATGGTGGGTCAGAAAGCTCTCTGATTTCATCAAAAATGAACAAAAGCCTTACGGGTATGGAATAGCATGAGGGTGAGAAATGAATACAAAATTTTCAGTTTGGCCTGAACTAACCCTAACATAATTCTGAAAGTCTGTCTTCCAAAACCAAATGAACATCTTTACCATGCAACTCATTTTCGTAGCATCTATACAGTTGTCACACCTGTTATCACACTTGACATTTTGGCCCTTTGATGACATTTTAATTCTACAAGCTCTGTATCTCACTGTGTATCTTACACATCAAATCAGCTTCTCTTCTTTCACAACACATGTATAGTACAAGCGCTCTCACACATTCACGCCCAATACCATCGTGTCCCGAGTGACAAGACACGCTCAAGGCGCTTTTCTTTCTTTGCATTTAATCAGCAGACAAGGACCCGTAAAAAAGCCTGGATTAGGCATCGCTAGGTTGGTTACCCACTAAAGGCCTTGTGCCTCCAGTACCCTGTAAATATCTCCGAGCAGCCTTACTAAGCTGGTTTTCCACCTGCCACTGTTCGTCTTCATTTGAAATGCTCCCCCCACCCCTGAGGATCAATTTCACCCTTTGAGACTTCACTGGGTTGTGTGATTAGGTAAGACCTTCACTGAGACCATTAAATCAGACACAGTTTGGATCCCTCACAGGCCTGAGTGAAGCTGGGTGCGATAGGTGAACCCGCTGGTGCTCAGGACCGAGCACGGTCTTTTTTTCATTTTTTATGCATCTTTACCTTATCTATGTTTGTACTGAATAACATAAAAACCTTTTTTAAAGGCTTTCACATAAATGTTCACTGCTGAATCGACGTCCTTTCAGAAATACATTTCATTTCACTTATAAAACGTGCATGGAAACAGATTTGCACTCATTTCGGTGTCGACAACGTTTCATCTATCCTTTACCTCCTCATTAGTCACAGCGACACCAATGCAGAAGTCATGGGTTCGAGTCCCACGTAACATATACTGATAGGAAAGTATTGCCGAAATGAACTTTGAATAAAATTGTCAAATGTATAAATCTTAATACAAATAATTTTGCACAATTCATGGCAGAGCATACTGCTGGAAAAACCGAACTGGTTAAGATTGGTCAAGCTGTTTGGGAATGTATTTTGTTTTTATTACTGAAAAACAGACAGTTAAAAATAACGTGGGACTTTTTTGCAGTCTCAGGGCCCTATTTTAATGATCTAAGCGCAAAACATCTAAACAGCGTTTCTGAATCCACTTTTGCTAATTTAACGACAAGAAAAATGGTTTGTGCGCCAAGCACACAGTCTAAAAGGGTTGTTCCTATTCTCGTAATGAGAATTGGGTGTGTTTTGGGCAAAATTGGGCGTGAATGCATTTGTTATTTAAACAACGTGGCACTAAACATAGACATTATAGTTGTGCCAGGTGAAACTAGCAAAAAAAAAACTTCAGTCGCGCATTGTGCTGCATTGGCCGGGAGTATGATAGGGCCCTTAAATTCCACATTTGCAAATAGTTGTACTGTATCTCAACCAAATATTGCCCTATCCTAACAAACCATAAAGAGATAGAGAGCTTATTTAAGCAATTTTCAGATGATGTATAAATATCAATTTAAAAAAGCTGACACTTAAGACTGGTTTTGTGGTCCAGAGTCACATATTTAAATCAGCTTGCTTCATGCTACTGAAACTAAAAGCGCAATATTATACAGAAGTATTGCAGACTTTACATTGTACTGTTGTGACCACCTGCATATCAAATTGCTGGGGCCGCAGTGTGAGATGCTATTTCTCCTGTACAGATGTTCTTTATCCACAGTCACCATGGCAACATGACGGATATCCCCCCATTCCTGCCACTCAGTGTCTCACCTAGTCATTCACTCAAAACAACACCTTCACACTACACAGCACAACACAACACACACACAGAGACTCACACTAACACAAACTTCCCATCTGTGTCAACTACTCGAGCAAGCAGTGACATGGTGAGTCGAGCCCTTACAGCGTTTCGCTTCAAGATTCAGTACAGCAGAAGGAAAGGCCACACAGAAGTCATGTGTTCACTGGCCTGGCCAATATAATGTATCCGTTACAGATTGCTAAATGTACATCTAGTACAGCAAGAACACTGTGGTCAAATGCCTTAAAGGTACATATCATGCAAATCTGACTTTTTCCATGTTTAAGTGCTATATTTGGGTCCCCAGTGCTTTTATCAACATAGAAAATGTAATAAAGATCAACCCAGTAACTTAGTTCAGTAACCCAGTAACGCGAGCTGCCACCAGGGGGTGCGCGAGAGGAAAAATGTAATGGCGGTCTGTTTCTTTAAGTGGGATTTTTCCATACAATAAATAAATAAAAAAATGAACAGTAAACATTTCCTTTGTAATCGCTTTTATTTTAAATAAAAAACTATAATTTATTAGTTTTTGATAGAAACGTAGAAGACAGCTGCTGTCTTTTTCTACGCACTGCTCTTCTGTTATGCACTGCAGCCGCTATATGCGTGCCAACTTGTTTCATTCATTCCATATATATTATAAATATGCTTAACTGACTGAAATCAGGGAAACTGTCACGTGGGATGTCTTATGATAAAGTTGTTAGTCACGAAGGAGGAGAGGGACCAAGAGAGAGAAACTTTTTTATGGCAAAAATAGAAATAATGAAATGTGACGAGACATGGGCACAGGATACGCGAGCAATGTGTTTTCATGCATGGTAAAGAGACCGTCAATGAATTATATAATAAAATACATAAATACTTACTGTAGAGAACTTATTAAAAGCTTTCATTTAATTTTTTATTTGAAACTTGAGCTGTTATAATGAATCTGCAAACTATTATACACCTTTTGTGCGAACAGTAAAGGCTTTCGTTAATGTGTTTGATGGGTCTGCACGTGACGCACTGGTAAACATGAGGAAACCTCTCATATGTCATCTATTAGCTGACGGCAGTAAGTGTACGTTTTTACCATAGTAAACTCGAATGGCGTCTAAATATCACAGTGGTTAAACGCATACACGGGGGCGCGCATCATCTACGCTGAGCGTAGTTTCAGATGGTGCAATAGGCGTAAATATTTTTCACAATGTTGGACGTAGCTAAGCCCGACGTAGGACTATTACACCCAACTTCTTAACGTCCGGCTAGTGCAACCGGCCCTTGGTTATTTGCGCATGATTAAACATGAGTATTTATGGGGAGAAAATAAAGCTTTTTTGGATTTTTTTTTAAATGGGGATTGGGGGTGCGCCAACCCGGTTGGGACATAGAAGGGGTTGCGCAGGAAAAAAAGTTTGGGAACCCCTGCTCTAAAAAATAGGTAATTGACATTTGGCTCCCCTTGTGATGTCAGAAGGGGATAATACCGCCCCTTAATCTGCACTATCCAATCACGGCACTGCCATTTTTTAGTGCAGAAATCAGCTCATTTGCATTTTAAAGGACACACCCAAAAACTACACATTTTTGCTCACTGCTACAAAGTGGCAATTTGAACATGACATAATAGATTATCTATATGGTATTTTGAATTAAAACTTCACATACGTACTATGGGGGCACCAAATATTTATTTGGCATCTTAAAAAAGCTTTGTGAAATGTCCCCTTTAAGTTTAGCAAACAACTACTGATAAAACACACAGCTTGTAATGCACTGTAAGATGCAACGTCTACTAAATGTAAATGTGTAGCAAAATATGCATGAGAAGAGCAATCTCTGACTGTAATCTGAGCCTCGTTCAAAGCCAAATGTATTATAAGCGAATAAGCAAGGGTGATAAAACAGCAGGGATCACTAATTTGAAAACCCAGCAAACCTCGAAACAATCATCCCCAAACTGTGGGTTTCATTTCATCTGATGATCTGATAATCTCCACACCTCTTCAATGATATACGACTGAACTGATTGGGCTGAATTCACATCCTGCCCTCACTATGTATTAAAGATCATAAATATAACTAAAAGGACGTTGTAAAATCTATTACCATTGTCAAAGCTTTGGCATACTGGTCTAGAGTAAAATTACTCGGCAATCAGAGGAACGATAACTAGACTGGTGATATACTGGAAAGGTCATACATTCAAATAGCATAATCTTTGAGCTTTCTGTTTGCACCTTGGTCTTTTCAATCTTACTGCTAAATGGAACTAATACGAAAGTTCATAGCCTACTAAAAATCTAAAATTAAATAGCACCTATTTCATTGCTAAAAAAATCAACGTTATTTTGTGTATTTGGTATAATACAATGTGTTTGCGTGGTTTATGGTTTAAAAAAAACATGATTTTTCCACATACCTTCGACCTCGGCGCAGCAATATTGATGGAAGTTTGAGAGAAGGGGGTAGTCAGGAGTGATGATGTTACTGCGCGCCCGAGTTCGAAGTGCTGCAAACTAAAGGGCTCGTTTTAGTTGTGCATAGGGCCTACGGCGTAGCCGCGATGGCGTAGGTTCCGCGTTGGTTTTCATTTATACTTTTGCGTCGTCCTCTGCGTTGACGTGCAAACACACGCGCAAACCGCTGGTAGGCAGTATCCACGCGTGTAACCACAGTAGCAGCGCGACCGTCAGAGAAGAAGAAGCTTGGCAGGTAAACCCACAAACGAAGAAGAAACAGCAACCTGTTGTGTATGATTTGAGAAGATCAGCAATGATGGAAGTAAATAAACAGTGACTTTTGTTGCAGTTTAAGTTAAATCACTCCTTGGCTCAACTTGGCAAATCTTGGTTTTCACAGTCGCAAACGGAAATACCTATGATGCAGTTTTTTTACCTGACGGGAGGGGTTCTGCTGGTGGACCAATCACAGTGCTTGCGGTCCGCGTAGAACTGACGCGCTGTAAAAATTTTAGCGAGGTGCACTTCAGGCTACGCAGAGCTACGCACAGGCTACGGATAGCCTACGGAGTAGCTACGGCGTACAACTTACGCACGACTATAAACCGGGCTTAATTGCTCTTCCGCCGTACAATATAGTTCTCATTTTTTATCCGTTCAAAAATTTTTTTTTGTTTCCACCATACTTTCTCTTGTATCTACTCAAGTAACAGTCTTTAAACAGAAAAAACATGGAAGTGTTTGGTGGCTTCATCCCTGTTTGGATCCTAAGGAATGAATGGGGCTAGGCTAAATGCTAACACATTCACGACGTGCTGTGCAAAGATGAAGTGCACGCATTGAAAAAAGATAGCGATGTATTAATTCGGCAAGTTGAGGTAAAAACATAGTAAAATATAGAAAAAATGTGGTTTTCCTTTAACCATGGCTTTTTCTAGAATAATAAACATTGCTTTTGGCCGACTGATCAACATTTGTATTTCCATGGTTTTACTAATAATAATTATAGTTACTGTACTGAGCCAATGATAAATTTGTGGTTACTGTGGTTGCACTGCAAATGTTAGTTAAACTGGGGTTACTGTGGCAAAACCATAGTTCATTTTAATAAGGATATCTCCCATGGTATGTCGCTGAGACATCTGTAAAAGATCGTAAAATCAGGCTGGACCTACAATTATGTTTAAGGGATAACCGCTCTCTAGCTGCCATTAACATTGCATAACACAATCGCCACACGAGCCAATATCATTTTTCATTTAAAGATGACATCATTATGCAATCGGTAAACAGATGCACAAGAGCCATGGTATTTTACAATCAAAGATGATGTATCACTTCTTCTGGCAGCGGTTTTTGAACGAGTGTATACCAGTTTTTATGTGTTGTGTTTAATATTATATAATAAATAAATGGGTTGCTCAAAATGCCCGAATAGTGTAATGTGTAATATAAATACAATGTAATATAATATCGGTGGTTTAAATTGAAAACCATATCCTATATTATGTCATCGTTGCAAAATTATACCCCAGTATTTAAAGGGATAGTTCACCCAAAATTATTTAATCATTTACTTACTCTCATGTTGTTACAAACCTGTATAATTGTTTTTTACTCTGATGAACAAGGAGGAATATATTTTAAAAAATGTTTGTAATCAAACTGATCATGAGCCCCATTCATTTCCATAGTAATAAAAAATAATACTTCCTTCGTGTTCATCAGAACAAAGAAATGTATACAGGTTTGTAACAACATAAGAGTGAATAAATGATGACAGAATTTTCATTTTGGGGTGAACTATCCCTTTAACTTCATGATTACCCTAGGTAAAAGTTCCACCAGCTGCCACTAGAGGTGCTCTTTTAGTAAATGCTTATATGGGACGAGAATGAACAAACAACCTTAACGGTAATATGGGCTGGAGGATAGGTTGTTATTTTGCATCAGGTGTCAGCATGCAAAAGGTCGCATTTACAAATAACTGGATTCTGAGTTACACCTGAGTTGTACTGTGTGCATTCCCACTGTAGCAAAAGAAATCTGTCCAATACCGGGATCAGTACCCTTGTTATCAATCTCACAATGGAGCATGACGTTCAACTTTTGCACAAATAAAACAAAACCGCTTGCACATTCTGTGCGTATAAGTGCAGTGAAACGCAACCTTATTGAAATGACAACAGGAGATTTTTTTTAATTCACTTGCCTGTAGCACAGCCTTGGAATTTTGTGCTTTAAAACATTACTAAAAACTAAATTCTAACCTAGAGTTGAATCTATTTAGAGGTGACCAAATAAGTGATTTAAAATATATGTGACCTTGGACCACATAAAAACAGTCATAGGAAGCACCGGTATATTTGTAGCTATACCCAACAATACATTGTAAGGGTCAAAAAACAGATTTTTTACTGCCAAAAAAATCATTATGATATTAACTCTTTCACTGCCAGCGTTTTTTTTTAAAGTTGCCAGCCAGCGCCAACGTTTTTCATGATTTTCACCAAAGTTTAATGCCTTCAAGAAAATGTTCCTCTTTAAATATATAAACATACAATATACCAAATGAAAGAACAGACCCTCTGCTTTAAAAAAAAATAAAATAAAAAAACGTTTCATCCTACCTTCAGTGGTTCTTTTGTAATCAGCTTTTGAATATGGGTAGGTTTCTGAAAAAACACAAAATTTTGAGCAAAAAGCAGAGATAATTCCATTTTTGTGACTGACTTTTCATAGAGATCCCATTCAGAGCGATCTTTAAAACAGACACTGACATGCAGCCGCTTGCCATAGGGCAATACTTACGGGTTTAAAAAGTTGCGGAGGATAATAGCGGTATTGCGGAAAGACGGAAAATCTCGTCATTGGCGGGGAAGTGCTTTCTCTTAATTGGCGGTGAAAGAGTTAAGTAAAGATCATGTTCCATGCAGATATTTAGTACATTTCTTATCGTAAACATATCAAAATGTATTTATTATTAGTAATATGTGTAGCTAAGGACTTAATTTGGACAACTATAAAGGCGATTTTCTTAATATTTAGATTTTTTTTGGCACCCTCAGATTACAGATTTTCAACTACAGTATGTAGTTCGATCATATATTGTCCTATATCCCAACAAACCACACATCAATAGAAAGCTTATTTATGCTTTCCAAAGACGTATAAATCTCAATATTTTAAATGATCCTTATAACTGGTTTTGTGGACCAGGGTCACATATTTTGCCTGGCGTAAGTGTACTTTCTATGCATGAATTCAAATCATAAGCTGAAAGAAATAGTCCAGATTTAGAGTTATTTTTCTTGTCAAATATCAAATGTACTTCCCACAGATCAGTGACCAGCATTTTAGTTCTTTTGAGTTTCACATAGTTTGCAAAATAACTCTGACCTGAAACAATTATCTCGACCGCGGGGTGCCTGCAGAATTTCCACCTCTGCACGATGGTCTAACAAACTCTGCAGATACGATTACATTCTCCTTTGAAAGATTTTTGGTTTTGCTTCAGACAGAAATGGATGGATAACTGTTTAAATTCGCTCACTGCTAATGAATTGAGATCCTCGCCAGATGCATCACGCTGACACACTAATGTGACCGTGCTGACAATGTTAAAACTCTCTCAGTACATATCCGCCCGTAGTGCATTAGTTTAAATGGGCATCACTAATGTTGCAGGTGGACAACATTTAGAGTTAAATTATGCAATTCGGCTGCCCTAAATTCACACAAAATAAAATCTCCCATTAAATATAACATTATATACATTACATATAACATTTAAATGACCCTTAACTCAAGTGGTTCTTAAAAAGATGAGGATTTTTACTGGTTTACCAGCTTTCTTAATGCTGCTATGCTTTACAAAAGATGGCTCATTTAAATAATGATATTTCATTCCCTCTACTTTTCTAAATGAGTCCAGCACAGATGCCACACAATCGCCCACTGTAATTATACTCCTCAAGGATCTGCAGGCATTGTGTTGAGTTTCTCTCATTTTGGGGCCATTAAAACAGGTAATGGCTTATCAGACAGCAATTGTGAGCCGTGTGTAATGGCCTCTGAACCAAATATTCACTGTTAAGGACGTTTGCACAATGCAGAAACTCTCAATTGGGTACAACTCGGATTCAAATTTGGTGTTTTGTCCTTGGGCTTTTTTGAAATTGTTTTGAAGTTGGTAATACATATTTAGCTGCATGTTTTGAGTTCGTGTTAGCACACCGGTCACATGGAGAGAAAAGTCTTTTATGCCTGGGGATAGGATTTGTTCACACTGCACAGAAATCTAATTAGATTTTTTAATGCAATATATAGGATTGACTGTCCACACTGTCATTTCACTAGAGAAAAAATCATTTAAATGACATTGCATACGCATCACGTCCCAAGTGACAGATAAAACTATTTGTGAAATTGATCCGACTATTTAGACTTAGACACGACAGATTTTAATCTGATTTTAAACCACATAAATGAGGTTTGGATCAGGTTTCTAAACACTGGATTTCTACTGCATGTATGAATGAAGACTTAATTAAGGTTTCGATTATGATTCAATTTGTCTCAGATGTTTCTGTTAAAATACCTGAAGAGAATTAAATTTAGACAAATGTCATATTGCAGTACAAGCATAAAGCTATAAGATGAAAGTGGGCAGCAATAGCATTAGATGATTTGGTTTTGGAAGATGAAATGAGAAATATCTAAGTTAATATTGGATTCTGTAATGTTATATTACAGACTTTGGTGTTATGGCATATTTGAGTGCAATTTGTGATATTTTTGAGACATTTGAGACAAAATCAAATTATGGATTTACATATTTAAAGTTATTATAACCTAAAGATGCTATGTGAACATTTGTAACGGAAAATAGTGGTTTTCATCTTGTCACTTTCTTGGTATAGAATATTTTTTTTTTACTGAAATTAGTCAAAATGGATTTATTGCAAAATTTGGAACCAAACTCTTCATATCTTAAAAAAATCTTTGAACCCTAACTGTGCACTTCCATAGTATTCTTTTTCCTACTATGGAAGTAAATGGGGCTCATGATCGGTTTGGTTACAAACATTCCTAAAAATATCTTTGTTCGTGTTTATCAGATCAAAGCAATTTATGCAGGTTTGTAACAACATGAGTGTGAGTAAATTATGATTTTTTATTTTTGGGTGTACTATCCCTTTAAGTTCAGGAGAAATGTGACCCTGCTTGTAAAAACACAACTAAATTAATTTTTTCTACATGAAGTCATCCAATATAATGTAAAAACATTCTGTGAAAATATAACCTCGATATCTTTAAAGGATTAGTCAATTTTCTTAAGAAATAAATCCAGATAATTTACTCACCACCATGTCATCCAAAATGTTGATGTCTTTCTTTGTTCTGTCGAGAAGAAATTATGTTTTTGAGGAAAACATTCCAGGATTTTTCTCATTTTAATGGACTTTAATGGACCCCAACACTTAACAGTTTTAATGCAGTTTAGAATTGCAGTTTCGAAGGAAGGAAGATGAGAAGTTGTGGTTTAAAAGTGCATATTTTTTATTTTTCTTGCCAAAAATGACAATCGTTTTGCTAGATAAGACCCTTATGCCTCGTTTGAGATCGTTTAGTGTCCTTTGAAGCTGCAATTTTAAACTGCATTAAAACTGTTAAGTGTTGGGGTCCATTAAAGTCCATTAAAATGAGAAAAATCCTGGAATGTTTTCCTCAAAAACATAATTTCTTCTGGACTTAACAAAGAAAGACATCAACATTTTGGATGACATGGTCGTGAGTAAATTATCTGGATTAATTTTTTTAAGAAAATCGACTAATCCTTTAACACTGACCGAGCAAGGTCATATGAAATTAAACGTGGATGCTTGTTATCTCCGAATTACAGGCAGGGTCTCATTTGTGATTTCTCTTTTTATTTATAAAATGTTTTACAAACAGTTTAATTGTACTTTTTGTCCTCTGTCTATAAAATGTGTCCTTTATTCAATGGTAGACTAATCATTTTAAATGACAACACAGTGTACTGCTTATCATCTCGCTAAATCCAGCTCAAACAGGAAGAAATTAAATTATATTATTTGGCTGGATGTGCCAACTGCACTCCATCATGACACTGCGTGGTTATGGTTAGATGAGTGACCTTCAACGGTTTACAGCTTCATTTAGACCGCAGGCTTTTATCAGTGATATTCTCTTATTTTACACGAGTGTGACCCTGATGCTAATTATATTAAGATTAAAACGTTCAGCTGGCCTAGAAAACAAATGGATTTGTCTGGGACAGATGTAACACAAACATCTGTTGTCTATTTATTCACATCCATCAGAGGCAGCTATTTTTGCCTCCCGTTTGATCTCAAATGGCCGCCCGAATTCATATGCCCATCACAATAAATTATGGGCCGTTTGACTTGTGACTGCTCATCCGAGGGGCGCAAATTCAAAATATGTGTTCACAGTGTCATGTGTGTTGTTTGTGTGTTTGTTGCGTCATGTGAACCATGTGCATCACGTGTTTTGTCAAAATAAGTGCCTGCTGCACACGCGTCAAAACCGTTTATGATAAAAGAGACGCTCACATTCACAAAAAGACACTCGCTTAACAGTAAACTCTGATTACGCATGAGATTATGCGAGTATCTGGCAAAGGAACATTTATTAAAAACACCACCTTTTTGGGATAACACAGGATAACAGTTTTGCTTTCTCCAAAGAGTAAAATTAAAAAGACAACACTACATTGCAAAAACCCTAACCTTAAAAAAATTATAGGTCAACACCTCCTAGAAAACCTTTATTGTTTTTTTTATTTTAACTTGGTATAAAGAAGAATTTCCCTCTTACTTAACCAATATACTAGCCTGGTTAGCCAGACCTACATCAAGATGTAAGGTCTGGCAACTCTTCACAGAAACGGCTCAATGCAAGGGGCGGGATATAAGGTTGTCCCTCAAAATGCCTCTGCACGCAATAGGATAGCGCTATGACGGATCAGAGCAACGAAGAAGGTGACGTAGTTACCGTAACCAGTCGGCAAAACTCCAAACACATCTTTCTTGCTTAAAAAGGACTTCAGTAGGGTTTATTTGCTCTTCTCTCAAAGAAAAACATAAGTCTAAGTCCTCCAGAGTCGCGGCCAAAGCCGCTTCAAAAGAAAGCTGTTCGCCAGCAGCAGCAGCCATTCTCTGTTTTCAAGTAGGAACCGTCGCAGCTCTGTCGTCATCATGTTAAGCCCGCCCCACAGACGCTACACACGATGTGATTGGCCTGACCAAATTTTGGTTTTTGGACCGGTTAAGTGTATTGTGAGTGCCTAGACTAAACCCTGGCAGCAAATATATTTTGCGGCCGCTAGGGTGCGTCTAGATTTCTAGGCTACCAATATACAGTATAAAGTTATCTATCAGACTATTGCAATACCTTTTTGTAAACTACCTTAAATATCCATACAAATCAGCTGCCACTGGAAGTTAACTCTTTCACCGCCAGCGTTTAAAAAAAAAGTTGCCAGCCAGCGCCAGCGTTTTTCATGATTTTCACCAAAGTTTAATGCCTTCCAGAAAATGTTCTTCTTTAAATAAATAAACATACAATATACCAAATGAAAGAACAGACCCTCTGCTTTCAAACAAAAAAAAAACGTTTCATCCTACCTTTAGTGGTTCTCTTGCAATCAGCTTTTGAATATGGGTAGGTTTTTGCAAAAACACCATATTTTGAGCAAAAAGCAAAAATAATTCCATTTTTGTGACGGACTTTTCATAGAGATCCCATTCAGAGCGATCTTTAAAACAGACACGGACATGCAGATAGCATGAGATATCTCGTCAATGGCGGGGAAAGAGTTAAACAGACAAACTACTTTCATGATTTGAAAACTAAAATCAAGTGTAGAGGACTTTCAAGATATACAGACAGTTTACTTTAGGTAACGCCAGTTTTGTTTGCTGTTCGACTTTAAATACAAACTTTTTTAAATACAAAATTGATTCTTGCAGTGGCGACGCCGCATAAAGTTGAACTCACCTTAAAACTTTATTTAATGCTGTCAGTAGTGATTTTCGAACCAGCGCACATGGACTTAGCAGTTATGGAGGCCCCCCTTCCAAGCTTGAGGCCCTAGGCATTTGCCTACTCTGCCTATAGCTAGCGCCAGCCCTGCTTATAATAAATAATTTTTTCCAAAAAATTAAAGGCACAATATGTCATTTTCGCCGATAGAGGTCACTAAAAAACAACAACGGCATAGCTTTTACTGTTGATTGAAATCAATCTGACAGGACACATGTAAATCATGTTCATGGATGACATAGTTTTATAACCGTTGAAGTATAATGTAAGCCTACAGTAGCTGAGTTAAGGATTTGTGCCAAACTTTAGCGTCATTTTTTTAATGTTAACAAAAACTATAGCAAAATGACAGCGTTTCCATTAAAGGTGCAGTGTGTAATTTTTAAAAGGATCTCTTGACAGAAATGCAAAATAATATACAAAACAATATTTTCAGGGGTCTATAAAGACCTTTTTATAATGAACGGTTATGTTTTTATTACTTTATAATGAGACGTTTTTATCTACATACCCCGAGAGTCCCCTTTACGTGGAAGTCGCCATTTTGTGCCACCATGTTTGTACAGAAGCCCTTAATAGAATTTTTTTACTAAGTTGTCTCCAACTATGACATTTTTAGTGTGGCAGCTATCGTAGCTTCTCTATGCATTTTAAAAGCGATGGGTGAGCAGTGGACTGAGTCGTTGGTTGCAATTTGCAACCTCACCACTAGATGCCACTAAAATTTAAACGCTGTGTTTTCGACATCATACGGTGCTGTCGGTTGTCGGTTCTTGTGATGCCTCAAGAAGTCGAACACACCTCTTCTGTCTTGTTCTCCAACCAAACATACCACGTCATTTAAAAAAATTATCGTGTGACTTTTACGCACATTAGGTGACCTGTAAATGCGAAAAAAAAATCCATTGCAGTTTTGCAATATATTCCCTTATCAAATTTCCTGAAAAACCACCTCACCCAAGCGTAAAAACCTTTTTGCGGAAAAATTGAAGTTTATGGGAAATTGTCGTGTTTCCATTGGGCACCTTTTTAACTCGCTTATTTTAATTTGCGTAATTTGAAGGGTAATGGAAATGCAACTAGTGTGGCTTGATAGAAGCAACAGCAGATCAGCACGCTAGACACTACTACTGTAGTACTTTTGCATACGGAGCTGAGCAGACTGATTAGCGTATGACATCAAAGTATTGCGAGAGCAACAGTACTGCTTTTAAAATTGCTCTTAAGATACTTTGATGTCATTTGCCGATCGATCTGCGTACATGAAGTCAAACACACCTATGGTTTGTAGTGTATGGCAGCAAAAGCAGAAACCAAGGACAACCCGGACATGGCACCATTGACAGGGGACCCTTTGAACAAGGGTGGAGCGCTGGTTAAAACGGCACATTCTTTGAATACAAACATTGCTGAATAAAACGTTTAGGTGAAAATGTGAACAAAACATATAAAACTGTTGAAGGTTTTTGATATTTAAAACATGTTGCAAAAATTTTACATAAAGTGCCTTTAGAAAAGTGCTTTTTGTGCAACAATGGAAAATAAAACTATTCATAAAAACTTATCTCAGGAGTGTCACAGTCTGAGCTCTGATTTGTATAACTTGTACATAATACCGACATAAAAAAATACATGTACGGTATTCCAAACATTCAGGTATCAGAATTCTTGAAAATGTGTTATTTTACTCCTCATGGACCTTTTAACTTGTTGATTTTGTTTATCATTACTAACAGAACCAGAAAAGTAACTCTTGACCTAGATTGAACTTTTGGTCTTAAAGCAATACTCCAGCCAAATATCAAATTTACCGCACGATTTACTCACGCTCAAGCAATCAAAGATACATATGTCCATTATCTATGAAAACATCTGGAGTTATTTTAGGGAATGTCCTTGCTTATAACAGTAGAAAACAGGGATCAGGGAACAACTTCTGACTTTAAAGCCCAAAGTGCATTCGCTTTAAGGGGCTAATAAAGGGTTAATACTGCGCAACGTACCTATTAGAGGAGGGGGCATGATCTCTGAAAGCCAATGTTGATATTTGAAATCACCTAAACAAACACACCCCTACCCCAATTGAATCTGGACCTTCTTTTGATAGACCCACCCCACACATACGCAACCCAGGCAACGATGTTGGTTAGTAGACACGCACCTTACTGCTGATTGGCTACAAGTGAGTTTTGGTATGCCCGACTCCCTTTTCCAAAGTGTTTTTCAAAAATCATGCACCCTGCCTTTAACCAACACTTAATATGCTAAAACTCAGCGTGCGTCCAAGATGGTGTTGTTACAGGAAGCTAATTATTACAGTTTATAAAATAAAATTTCAAATATGGATATTTTTCTTACAAAATTGCATTGATTACCCACATAATACCTTTTATTAACCCATTACAGCCATGTGGATTACTTCTGTGAAGGATGAATTCACTTTTTTGGGGTAAAGGTCAGAGTCCCTAATGCCTGTTTTCTACCATTATAAAGCTTGGAGAGCAAGTACATGTACTAAATAACTCCAAATGTGCTCATCTAAAAGATGATGGACACATGTATCTCGGATTGCTTGAGGATGAGTACTGTAAATCACGGGGTCATTTTGATATTTGGCTGGAGTATCCCTTTAACAAGGCATTGATTAGAACAAGAAGAATGGATGTTTGAAATGCATGTCTGAACACATTTAAAGTCATCCGATACCTGCTCACAAATGAGTAATGCATGCTCCTGACTCCAAAACCCAATCTAAATCCCTTGCGAAATATAAGATTACCTTCTTTGAAACTTTGAGATTTACATTTATCTAAAGTCAAGGTTAGATCTGCATTACACTCCTATAAATAAAGATGCAAAAAGAGGGGTTCTTTCAGCGCATGCCACATTTTAGGTTCCTGCAAAACCTTTTATTTTTTCGGTAAAACTTTACCTAAAGAAGCCTTTGTGCAACAAAAAGGATTAATGGAAGCATACACCCCGACAAATAGGCTTTATTTTTAAAGCTGTAGTGCTATTCCTTTATCTATGACGATAAACACTATGGAGAGTTAAGTTGTCTAAATGCCAAGATTTCTCTGAATGATCGCTAAACTTTCCTTTGACCTTTTGAATCAGCTTATCGAAAATTCTGCCGCAGTATCGGAGTACGGTTGCCTTGCATTCAGCGCCGTGTAAACGATGCTGTCTGCCCCTTCTCCTCTTAAACCTGATAATACTACAGAACGCTTTGATACACGATGGAGAAATAAATGGCCATGGATTCTGCCAGTAGAGACTTCATTTTCTGGTTTCGTAAAGAGGTTTATCAAAACCAAGACAACTTCTGCATTCTTTTTATGTATAAATTAAGTTCTCGATTTAGACGCGGACTGTAAAATTCTGTTGTGTATTTGGTTATAACTTTTTGGCCCATTGGGTAAAAAAGAAAGATTCGGTGAAGCAAAAAACATTCACTGTTTGATGTATTACAGTAAAATAGCGCTATTTAATACCGATATTAGTTTTACTGTTACTGAATTGCGTGAAATATTACTGAGGCAGCTGCTGTTAATCTACAATGCCAATACTGTCAAAGTACAATGGAATTTGTTGTAATACATCTTGGGGGCACAACATTATTAAAAGCACTTTTACGATTTAGGCATCGACCCTGTGCCTCCCAGAAAAAGCACACGGGAGACTTAACTCAATTGATTCTTACTCTTCTTGCTACAAAACAGTTTCCCTAAGTGGACCTGAGGGAAAACAGTAAAATGTAAAAATTAGGCATGGCATAAGCTCTTAAAAATGCTTTCTATGCTACCAGCTCACCAGGTTTTGGCACGAAGCGACTGTACTGTATCTCAGTATTAGAACATCAAAGACAAAAGTGTTCGACGTGTCAGGTTGTAATTATCTTATGGGCTCAGATTTTCCCTTATAACTTTTTCTTAGTGTTGAGAGTACTTCATTCGGGCATTTGTAAGTCTGGGAATGCTGCAGGTAGGGGTTTTTCTTCAAAGGACGAAGTGGATTTGTATTCAACGTGACTTACAAGTGCGTCTCTAGCTCCAGAGAGTCACAGAACATTTTTCAGATAAGATGAGGGAAAAACCCTTAGCTCATTTGAACCACTACTGAGGACAAAAGATAAGAATTCAAAGAAACATTTCCTGTCCCTCAGGACCAATCAAATGCCACGTCGCTTTGCTGAACACTCGCATGAAGGGCTGAAAAGTCAAACAATGCCCTGAGCTACAGTAACAAACACAGAGAGAGAGAGAGAGAGAAAGAGAGAGAGAGAGAGAGAGAGACATTCCAAAAATGTGATTGTTTTAAAGTAATACTTCAAAGAAATATGAAAATTCTCTCATAATTTACTCACCTTTATGCCATTCCAGGTGTATATGATTTCCTTTCTTTATTTAAATCTGTTATATTTAAAGGCAGGATGCGTGATTTTTGAAAAACACTTTGGAAAAGGGAGTCGGGCCGAGTACCAAAACACACTTGTAGCCAATCAGCAGTAAGGGGTGTGACATCGTTGCCTGGGTTGCGTATGTGTGGGGCGGGTCTATCAAAAGAAGGTCCAGATTCTATTGGGGTAGGGGCGTGTTTGTTTAGGTGATTTTAAAAATCAACATTGGCTTTCAGAGATCATGCACCCCACCTTTAATATGATCCTGGCTCTTTCTAGCTGTAATGCTATTGAATGAAAGGCCTGATTCGGAGGTAATCCAAAGGATTTAAATGTCTTCTGAAGCAAAAGTATACCTTTGTAAGAAATAACAAGTTATATTTTGAGCTTATTTAGTAAAAATTCAATTAAGGAATGCTTTCAGGATATTTAAAATCAGGGGTAGTAATTCAACACGTTTGGGTCATTTTGAAGCTTGAAGAGGTGGTCACCATAGGTGCAGATTTTGTTTTCCGTCAGTGGCTGTTTGGCAAAACGTCACACAACGATTATTAGGATGCTTACAATGCAGACGCCATAGGGAGCATCCAAGCACTTTGAAAAGGAAGTGGAAAGCAGTTTTAGATGCTAAATGTGTGCCCCCCTTATTAAGCTTATTCATCAAAGCATTGTAGATATTATGATGAGATCTACCAATCAGAAAGGCTCCCGAATTTCAAAACCAATTTTGATTCAAATTAATTGAGCTTAACTGCCATTTTTTCATGGCAATTTCAATGGGTGCTTAAGTCCTAGAGAATTCAGGGGATCAGCGCACCGAATGGAAAAGCTCCCAAAATTAGGCTGACCCGACCCAAACTAAACCAACTTATCCTACAATATATTGAATGATGACTGATGTTAAATCAAAATAATTTTGAATAATCAAATAAACAATTATATGGATAACTAATGATTATAAAATGATAATGTAAATAAATGATTAGTAATAAACTAAAAAACACAATAATAAAAAAAATTCTGCACGTAAGGATCTAATGTAGGATCCTTTCATCGCGTTTGAAATTCATGTGTTTCTTTCTGTAAGGCAGAATAGTTTAAAGGTGCAGTGTGTAATTTTTAGAAGGATCTTTTGACAGAAATGCAAAATAATATACAAAACTATATTATCAGGGGTGTATAACGATCTTTCATAATGAACCGTTATGTGTTTATTAACTTAGAACGAGACCTTTTTATCTACATACACCGAGGGTCCCCTTACATGGAAGTCGCCATTTTGTGCTGCCATTTTTTCTACAGAAGCCCTTAAAGGACATTTTTTACTAAGTTGTCTCCAATGATGACATGTTTGTGCGGTGGCGGCTACCGTAGCTGTGTTTCAAAAGCGAGGTGTGAGCCATGGACTAAGCTGTTGATTACAATTCGCAACATCACCACTAGATGCCGCTAAAATTTACACACTGCACCTTTAAAGGGATAGTTCACCCAAAAAATAAAATGCTGTCATCATTTACTCTCATGTCGTTACAAATTTCGTTGTTCTGATGAACCTATTTTTTGAAATGTTTGTAACCGAACCATCATGGACCCCATTTAATTCCATATCATTGTTTTTTCCTACTATAGAAGTGAATGTGGCCCAAGAACAGTTTTTTTTTTACAAACATTCCTCAAAATATCTTCCTTTGTGTTCAGCAGAACAAAGACATTTTTACAGGTTTGTAACAACATGAGGATGAGTAAATGATGACAGAATTTTACTTTTTTGGTGAACTATCCCTTTAAGGCTAATTTAAATCTTTAAAATCTTATTAAATAATAATTTTACATTTGCTCTGTAAATTAAATTGCACATTAAATTG
This sequence comes from Paramisgurnus dabryanus, assembly GCF_030506205.2. NCBI lineage: Eukaryota > Metazoa > Chordata > Actinopteri > Cypriniformes > Cobitidae > Paramisgurnus > Paramisgurnus dabryanus. The sequence goes on along the minus strand of NC_133353.1, from coordinate 4,402,893 downwards.
AGTAAATAGTAGTATACACATATTGATTTTTTTCTTTACTTCATACGTTATATGTCCCATATTTTTTCAAGCATGCACTTTATCGACACTATTGTCTCATGGGTAACCAAGCACACAAACCTTTGATCGAATTTATTAGGACCACAATAATCACAAGCAATTTATCACCTGCACAGTGACCAGACAGACTTCTACAGCGCAAGAAATCTTTTACTGTTGAGCAGCTTTGAAAAGAAAAATGAAACACTTTTTTTGGAAAAGAGAGTTTTAGTTTAATCACAAAAATGTACAGTAATATTATTGAATATGTAATTGTAACATGAATTGTTTAGGGCTTAATAAGTCATCAACCGAATATGGGCTGATTAGGACGGCTTATCGCCTTGGTCTTTGAAATTCTCATACATACTTCTAGCTACTAGTGAAATATCTTTTCTGCAACACACTTAACCCATCTAAACCACTTAGTATAGGCATGACTGCACAATTCGACATCAATAATGGCATTGGCCTGGATATCAGGAACATACAGGTGGTCACACTAGGAGCAGTTCAGAGAAGCGTGAATAAATGCATGAAGTCGTGCTAGCATTTTTTGGTTGTTTGTTTTGTGTACAATGACATCATTAAAAGCAAAGGCTAGCACAGCATGCTTAAATTAGAAATGGCAAGCCAAAGCACTATAACAAATTTGAAAATGATCCTTCGGGGAAGAATGTTTCTCTGCTGAGCAGCTAAAGCTTAATAAAACTAACCACTTATGGAGGAAAAAACTGGGTTTCATTTTTCAGTCTGATCCGTGAAGTTATCGGCGACAGTTGTATTCTTATTAACTCTGTCAGACCGAGTTGTGATATAATGAGAAATCGTATCTTTATCACCGGAGATATCCGTCACAACTTTAAGCTAATAAGAACTTAAGGGCAACTGGAATGTTCCAGAAGAGCCAAGCGGTAAAATGTTTCTTTTACAGCGGCCTATTTTGTGATCTGAATTGCATGCAGCCGGGTCTCATTATGTGCTTCTCAGTCCTGATCACATTAGTTCATTAGCAAAGCTAATCTGTTTCAGGGCACGGCCTGTCACACATTGAAGATATCAAAATGCATTCTTTCAACAAAGCTACAAGATGAGAGGAGTATTTGGATTCGGGGTGTCTTTCGAAGTTAAAATTGTACAATCATTCGCTTCAACTAAATTTGCATTTAACAATGTAATAAGATGACGTTAATGGTGATTCTGAGCACAGTGTACAGAATAATGATTTTATTTACTGCATCTCTCTTATAATATAATCTACTTTGCAAACCTCCAGCCAATATCAGGGTTGCATCATGGAGGTGCTGGAGATAAACAGTTATGGAAATGCAACAGAAGCTTTCTAATATACTGAGAGAGCTGAAATGATTCAATTATATCTTAGACTTGTTTAAGTCTATATTAAAAGATTACAGTGTTTAAAAGCATACAGTAAAATTTTACACTAAAGGCACTTTTGTGGAGTGCATGGTGTGAAACGAAGCAGTGCATACAGTCACAGAAACTCTGCATGTTGTGTACAGTAAACAGTCATTTTACCATTTGAAGGAAATGTGAAAAATACTGATGGAAAAACTCCTGAATTGTAGTAAAAAACGTCCCAGGACCCAAGAAAGATTTGCGTGGCAAACTGGGCTGAATTCCACTCCAAATTTTTAAAGGTGACATAGAATGATTGAACGGGGTCTTTATCCTTGTTCTGTGATGTGACATGTAGACAAAAAAAATTTGTTTGGGTCTGTAATGCTTTAAAAGCTTCCTAAAAACCTCTCTCAGATAGCTCTATTAGGGTGGGGGATTTTAAACAAGTGGTTTTGCACCTATTTGGCTCCCCCTACTGGCTTAACTTGCAATCTCATTACTGATTGGCTGAATTTGCTGCCACTCAAAAAATCTAGCCAATTATTTTAAAGTGAAGGGGCAGTGAGATGCCTGTGATGTCATAAGCATCAGTTTTTCAGATTGGGCCGTTTTCTGGCTGACATTTCTAAAAGAGGAATTTCTATGAGACTGAGATGTTCAGCATGTTTAGCACTTTTTGTATGTTTGTGAATGCGGCTAGACTACCATAATTCAACAAAGACAAGGTAAAAATGGTTTTTCATTCTCTGTCCCCTTTAAGCACTTCCATTGGAAACTTCCCTCCGTCTTGTCAACTGAGATGTGCGTCATTGCTTACGTTGCACAAGTGCCCTCAACCGGAGAAACACTTGAAATGGGTTTAAATGAACGCATTAACCCCTTGATCACTTGGGGTAAATTAAAGAGATAGTTCGGCCAAAAATTATATTAAACCCATGATTTACTCCCCCGAAGCTGTCCGAGACGCATATGTCCATAATTTTTCAGACAATTTTCAGTTATTTTAGAAAATGTCTTAGATATTTCAGTCGTTAACAGTAAAGTTACGGGGTCCACCTACTTCAAGTCCAAAAAAGTGCATTTATCCTTCCTGAAAGAAATCCAAACAGCTCCAGGATGATAAACAAAGGTCTTCTGAGGGCAATCCGTGCGGTGTTGTTATAGAAATGTCCACATTTAAAACTTTATAATCGAAAATAACTATTAATTTTGTCCAAACTATTCCTTTAAATAAAAAGACTGTGTTCGATGTCATGCAGTTTCATCGGTTTATGACTTCAAAGCACCGTGAGATCAATTTGAAAACTGTGTGGATCGGGCAAGTTGCTGTTGTGACATCACAAGCGAGGTGCATGCATTGTGGTCAATGGAGCAGTCTGAAGTAGAGGTCTTCACAGGTCCACTTAAATCCGAATACCCGAGGTCCAACACGGGTTGGGTATAATAATAACGGAATTGGGTCGAGTAATTTCAAATGAATGTGTATTTGCTGAACGGACCCGAGAAGACCCGAACTATCTTGTGTGTGCATCGAGTCATTTTCCAACCCCTCCTCTGTTCGCCGAGAGTGTTTTCGACATCATGTGGCTGGCAGGAAGGTAATTTTTGTTGAGACCAACAAATTTATTGTGGGTAATTTTGGATCAGGTACATTTCTTTGGACCTGAGAAGACCTCTAGACCCCTACGTGTACATGAGAAGCAGACTGCTCATCCAAGGGGCGCTAATTCAAAATTAGTGTTCGGAGTGTCATGTGTGTTGCTTGCGTTGCGTTTTCAAAATATGTGTCATGTAAACCATCACATGTTTTGTCAAAATAAGTGCCTGCTGCACACGCGTCAAAACTGTTTATGATAAAAGAAACGCTCACGTTCACAAAATACACGCAAGACACTCGCTTAACAGTAAACTCTGATAGCGCATGAGATTATGCGAGTATCTGGCAAGCCCCGAGCGTTTCTTTTATCATAAACCTTTAAGATGCATCTGCAGCAGGCACTTATTTTGACAAAACACGTGATGACACAGGATCTCTTGATGCGCAGAAGACATATTTTGAAAAAAGGAACCACACACCTAACATTGTAACATCAGTTAATGTGCATGGTCCTAATTTGTGAGCCATTAAAATAGCACTCACATTTATTAGAAAATGTATTATAACTTTGCAAGGAAATACTAGGACAGGCATGTAGTGGGCTTATTACTCACACACGTTGTTGTGTTGATCAGTGCAGTCTATTGACGTCTTTCTAGTGTGTTTCTAATTGACCGTGTGAAATTTGTGTGTAGTTCACTGTCGCATAACAAATTCACATAGCCTACCAGAGTTGGACTAAACCTTACAACACTTGTCTGCTTGTTTTACAATCAGAGCTTTCACAAACGTGCGGAGGTATTGATGTTTTCATGCACTGTGCATTGGTGTGCATCGGTCTCTATTTCCCACAATGCCATTGATGTATGATGTAACATAGAGCAAGTCTAAATTTACAACCAGAAGTTTTTCAAAGCTAAGTAACAGAACCAGCAGCAAACAGTGCCTTTATTCTTATTTCAGACAGAATGCACCTGACGATGTGATATTTCAATAAGCTTTAATCACGTTTACTGAAAGACATTGTCATTTCGTCGTGTCTATGCTGATGTGATCATAACAGCCTTTAACATTTGTGTGAAATTGAAATAGAAAGCATGCAAAATAGATGTCGCTTCCTCTCAAAGCGCCTGAACTCATTACAAATAAGTAATTTGAGGGTTTGCCAGAGGATGGAGGTTTGTTTTATCTTTGTGACTTTCAATGTGACTTTGTCAAACAAGCTGCTTAAGATATTCACATTAGGTTGCAATAAATAAAAAATTTAGTGATTTTGCTTTGTTTCGTGTGGGCAAATACAGAAACTACATGTATAATCATTGTGAGGATTAATGTATGGAGGTATGCAGCTATTTGCCAGAAAATAAAAAAATAAAAGGAGATTTTTGAATACAAGAAATGGTTATTAATGCATTTCCATGAAGTGCGATGTATTTGATCTTTAATGTGCGTGGGGCTTTTTAGTCATATTGTAACCCGTGTTTCTCTGCATTTTCAATCAAATCAGCACAGTTTAGTCACATTTACATACCTATTATTCAAATGTTGCAATAAAATGATGTTTGTTCAGAAATTTGTAATGCGTTTTTAATAAATCATTTGGTATGTTTCTGTTGCTGTGTCAGTATGAACAAATTAACAGCCATTTAAATATCGTACAATCAAATGTGCAATTATGTCTGTTATTTAAAATTGTGCTTAAATGTCTCATTTATATTTTAAACACATTCAAAATGTGCATATTTTACACATACTGTATATGGGATTTTTTCATGCAAGATTAGTTAAGGTCTCAGCAATATATCCTATATATGGTACATTTGACATAACTTATGAAAAGTTGAAATTGTTGTTGTTTCAATCCAAAATGCTGGGTTGTTTTAACCCATTGTTGGGTCAAATATAAACATTTTCTGGTTTAATTTATCCCAAAGGCTAGGTATATCCCTTTTTAAACAAATGCTGTGTTGAAAATAACCCAACACAGTAACCTACAAAATAATATTTTTATACACTACAGAATTAATTTTGTTTCCAATTAAATCTAATACCATTATATTTTACATAATTTGAATATAAATAACAGAAATCATATTGCAGTCCAAGCCTTTAAAGGTCAGTGTCTTGTGTGTCAGAATTGTCCAAACTAAAGTGAGCCAAAAGTGTCAAACCAAAACATTATTTTAACCACAAACAAATGAGCTATACTGTGTTAATGTGATGTCTTTGATATCTGTGGAGCTTTATAACTTTCAGAGAACCCACAATTAAAAAAAAAATTCTGACATAAAATGCAATGATATTGATTAGGTGTCGAGAATGCAGTGGTTTTTATGAAGGTCTTTCAGTTACACAGTTCCAGTGCCGGCCTGAGCCTCTTGGGGGCCCTAAGCAGAATGTGTTTGGGGGCCCCCCTCCCACCACGCGGACACAAATGTCATGCTCTAATGTTACATTATAAATGAATAATAATTTAAATAATGAAAAAAATCTATACTTAAATAAAATACTTTATTCTTCAATGTGTCATGTCATATTAACAGGCTATGGAATGTTAACATTGGCCAACAAGAAAAACCTCATCTGCTGCATCATCAGCTGTGGAGACACTGACACTTGATAAAACATCAGGGGCGGGTGGAGTTGGTTGTGCTCCAAAGTACTTCAACAGTGTTCCTGAAAAAAATAGCATTGGATAAGTGCATAGTTGATCAAGCAGAATGAGTTTATTTTGCTTATTTTTCATTACTTACACAACAAGCAATAAATAAATAAATATAGGATAGCACTGTTACATCACTACCCACCATATAAATAAGATTGAAGTCCATTTTCATCACAGAAATCTCCCTACCCAACATGGTATTGGTATATATTCTCATAAAGTCCAATACCATCTCTTACCAAAGATCTTAGACAGAGAGCGCATGTGCTTTGCCTATGAAGCTGGAACATTACCGATGTTGGAACGTTCACTTCAACACATACAGCAATGCTAGCTAGGGGTGTGATATATCACAAAACTCACGGTTCGGATCACATTATGGTTTTTGAGGCACAGATCTGATCATTTTTCGGATCAGCAGAATAAGGGGTTGGAAAAACTAATAAAAAAATGAAGAAATTACTTACAAACATTTATAAAAAGAACAAAGTTGCACATTAAGTAAGGGCTAAAATTAGCATTAGGAACAGAAATCAAATCAAATGAATCATAACACTTTATTGTATGAATTAAATATAATTATTCTTTTTTAGAGCTACAGAAGTGATTTTCTCTTTGTTTTGGAAGGTTTGATTAACATTAATGACACAGACTTAAGTAGGTTAATTAAGGTTACTGTCTCTTTAAGAGAAGCACGGACCTGGTTTCTGCCTAATCTATACATAAACCGTCTAAAGACATAAACAACTGTTTTTATTGGAAAAGAGTACTGTGGAGATCATTTTGTTTGTATGTGCCCTGTCAAGAACAGAAAGATTTTATGTGTGCCCTACTAAGTGCACTTATACGCGGCGCGCTCACACAGACGGAAATACAGACGGCGGAGCATAAAAACGTTATGTTCTTTTCAGTGCTCTATTCCTCAAATATATGTTAATGGACTACAGTATGACACAAAATAGCGGAACTCTCTCTAAAGTTTAAACATCAAGTGTTAGTGTTCTGATCTCTGAAGGGAGCTGGGCTGGACAATTTAAACCGCATGGGCTTGCAGAATACTGCTCACTTTAGCGCCTTTTTGCGGGATAAAATGTTTAAAACCACTTGAAATGTTAACTTTTGCAAGCCTTTGAAACACGTGCAAATGATAAACTTTCACTATTTAAGCGCATGCGAGCCGAACCGTGGGTCGATCACGGTCACGGATTAACGTCGATCTGTCACACCACTAACACAAATTAAACATACTGTATATAATCATGCAAACATACCTTTATCTTGCTCTTTTTTCTCATCCTCGGTCCTTTTCTTTGTTCTCTTTTCGGCCCCAGAGGGATATATCCTTTTTTTTTGACATGTCAAATGGCTCATCATTGTTTACAGTGAGTGACAACGTTGTGCACTTGCGCGCCGACGCGCAGGTGGCGCAGGTGTCTATGTTGTGCCTGACTAAAACGCTAGCACTGCAGACACATAGTTGTCTGCAAATCAAAATTTTCTTGTCTTTAATTATTCATTTATAAATTCGTATTCATTCATTCATCCATTTATATTACCTGTTTAAGTTATTTAATTGTATAAAAAATAAAAATAAAAAAACGATTGGGGCGGGGGCCCCCTGGTGGCCAGCGGGGCCCTAAGCAGCCGCTTGGTTCGCTTATGCCTCGGGCCGGCCCTGCACAGTTCAGTAGAGAAAATAAACAGGTTTGTAGAAGTGTGAAGCCAGAAAGTAATTCATATCATAAAGCTCAAATGTTTTACTTTCAGATGGTACATGAAGGAAGTAAGGCACACTGGAATTGTAATGTTTACCAATAAAAACAGAACCTTACTATAAAAGCAGTGGGTTTGTCTCACAATAATTACAATCATCTTTAATCATTTTGTTTATATACTTTTACAATAAACTTAAAAAGTTGAAGCACTTATACCGATTAGGAATAATAAGAAAAAAATAAAACGTTAACACTTTACGATAACTTTGTATTTATTAAAATTAGTTAAAGGTGCAAAAGAGGATTTTTGTTTTATACATTTTTGCAATATTACTTGAAACTGTCTTTACTAATTGATAAAAGACTATTTATTAGGTGCACTGAAAGTAATAATATTAATATACGTCATCTGTGCACAAGATAGGGCTTTAAAAACATCAGCCAACTGCTCATGCGGTCATCGCATAAGCGATTGGCCCTCTGGCTTGTCAATCACTGCCATTATGATCCTTGTGAGAGACGTGCGCGCTCCAGTAACTAAACACAGGCGACGCATGTCGATCCTGCTGCCCTCCTCGAATTTGCACCTCGGTAGAGAAGAAACTCGAAGGAGGACGCAAAAGAAAGACTTTTTTAAGCCGCTGGGAATAGGAGAAAATTGTCAGAAGAACGTAATGTAAACAGAGTCGTTATTGGAGAAACATTTCAACGCTGGAGAGCAATGAAGGAACAGAGAGGTGTCAAGACAGACGCGCAGTTCGCAAAATTCTTCCCGACAGGTAAGAGTGATTATTCTTTCTTTGAGGAATAATTATTGTTGTACTGTTGTTCAGGTATATTGACGTTGTTCTTGTACTGTAGTTGTAAGGCAGTGACCAGTCTGCTACATGCTAGTTGAAATGGGAGTAGCGTCGAGTGATCTAACGTTTTAACGTCTTATTTGTTTATTATCATCATTTCACATAATGAATCCACTGACGCGAGTCACGCGACACAGCATATGCCGGTGGTAAACAAACACTCGTGTTCAAATATTCGTGCACGAGTTTTGGAAGGCGTTCCCTAGAAATGAGCTGTGAAGGACGGAGGCTGTTCTTACGCATGCGCTCATTTAAAAAAACTCAGTAACCGTTTTTGGATTCTCAGTCAGCGAAAAACATCCTCTTTTGCGCCTTTAAGTGATATTTTATGTGGTTTTCAATAAGGAAAAAGACTCAATAGTGTTAAACATTCATTTATGTTAGAGATTTAGAAGAGTTTGCTATTTTTAGTATTGTGCTTACCATTGTTCAGAAGTGTAGTGCCTGTGCTTTTGCTGTAGGTCAGATATGTGTTGCTTTATCATATAAACAATAACTGTGTGAAGGCCAGCACTGAGCTCAGTCTCAACAGACTTTCACTGGTCATAAAAAGTTTTTTATTACTGTGAACTTGTCAGGTTTTACAGTGTAGGCTATCATTATCTCAGTTTTGACGAATGTGGCATTTAGCCGCTTTTGCATCTGAGCTCCTCAAATATAACCTTAAAAAATAGAAGAAAAACAAGATGTTATTTTCTTTAGAGAATTCTCAACATAATGAACCCTAATTAAATATGAGATGGAGAAATTTCAATCTTTATAGTAGATGAAGACTATAAAGTGATAAACTCAAAATACATAAATTTGTCTAAAACACAAATTTGGACTGGATATGAATATGAGAAAGTTTTGAATGTTGGGAAGCTTAACTTTTGCTAAACTTTTTTTTAACTGAAAGAATTCTTTTCAATGTTTTTTTGTCCTTGTGAATTGGACATTTTTCTAATGGAAATCAGCGAGGACACGACTGAAAGAATTTGCACAGACATCCATTTTTCTTGTGTGAAAGAAGTCATTTTCACTGCTTTCACTCTGAGCTCTGCATTATCAGACATCAAAACACGCTTTCTCGTGCGTGCAGCTGCCATACAAGTTTGCAGCATGCCTGTCTTGATCGTATTTTAGGCAAATCTTAGTTTGGTTTTTTTTATCTCAAGTGGAATCCAACCCATTTGATGTAAGACACTCACTAAACATCTCGTCTTGGTGTAGGCAAGGTGCTTCTGATCCGATGAGCAGAGAAATGCATTTGGCACTTAAACTGACAACAGAAAGTCCCACTGAGTTCTTGTAACATGCCAGCTCTCAAACGCTGCTGAAAGCACTCATTTTCTCCCCTGGAAGCAAACCCATCCATAGCCACGAATCTGCCTTTCCACCCAAATAAATAAGAAAACAAAACAACAACATTGCCAACTCCATATGCATCACGATGATCCCTAATTAACTACAGCGGTTACAAGCAGATGAAAAAAAAATGAAAAGCTGCTTACTGTTGTGTGAATACGGTATGTGAAGAAAGAAATTTGAGAAGCAAATATTGTATCGATATCCTTTTGTCGCCACTTTTACAGACCTATTCACTATAAGAGAGATAATTAAATATTATTTTGGAAGGACTCAAATATCTTGAATGGTAAAACGAACGAGCGTGCATTTTGATATATACCTTACAGCAGCAAAAGATAGAAAGCAAATTGGGAAGAACAGAAGGTAAAAATATAAGTGCTACACCTTCTACTCCAAATGAACAGAGCACAATGTCACCAAAAAAACGATAGTGACCTTTCCAAGGTCTTGCCGCCCATTGTAATTATATAAGTTCCAGTCATTAAACGAAAACTTGCTTGGTGGTCACAGTATTAATTACTGTGTGGTGGACTGCCAGCGCTGGGCAAAGTGCCTGACTTTACTGGATATGGGCCACACCATCAGGCAAAGCTGAGGCATCTCCATGACTCCTGTACAGTAGCTGTCAAATGATTTATTGACTGATTTACTGCATCCTATTTCACAGTAAGTAAAATGTTTTTTAAATTTAAAGTATTTAAATTTTTTCACAATATACAGTGATGCTTAGATTACTCTAGTGTATACTTTTATCGTGGAGTGTAATGTCTGGCTCACACTGTAGCGTGTTTGTGCCAAGATCTGTCCAACTGTTAAACAGACATTTAAGGTGACCTGCAGCTTAACTGGCGCTGTGCACTCGCAGTGAAAAAGGTCATGGGTTTTCAGGGAACACACATACTGTTAAAATGTAAGTCGCTGCCAAATGTAAAACATAGATAAAATAGATAAAAACATAATGCTCTATGCATATGTGACTATATGTCATAAGGGTCAATTTTTTAAATTGAGATTTATACATCACCTAAAACTAAATAAAAAAACTTTAATTGATGTGTGGTTTGTAAGGATAGGACGATATTTTAAGTTGTTAAATTTAACTATGAAAGGTAAAAGAAAATATGATGAAAAAATATGTTCTGTGGGTCTGTGTGTGCCATTTGATGTCTAATGAAAATCTTGAAACAAAACCCCCTGGGAACCACTGGATTAGGGTCTATCTTCGCATTTCTGAAGTAGGTTTTTAGTGTAAGGAGTTTTCAGTGTGTTAAAAATGACCCAAAATTAAGACATAATCCCAGTGGTGTCTTTGGAGCTGTTCATTCTGTTTCAGAAAAATGTAACTTGGCAGTTCATTGCCTTGAGGGCAAAACTTAACCACATAGATGACAAAGCAATTAGCAGTAAATCCAATAAGACTAAAAAAGGACATTAGATTTACAATGTCTTAATAAAATACATGAAGAGTTTGGTCCCAAAACGCCATAAATCCATTTTGACTAATTTCGGTGTGACAAGATGAAAACCATTATTTTCTGTTACAAAATTTCACATAGCATCTTTACGTTATAATAGCATTAAATATTCAAATCCATAATTAGATTTTCAAAGATTTATAATAAAAACTGATTATTTTTCCCACAAAATGCAATAAATTTATTGAATCAATATATAAATGTGCATTCATCTTTACCATGTTATATCCATTTAGTTGACTAGTGGTATACACCGATAAAAGAAAAAAAAAATGTAATGGCATTAATGAAAACACTTACTTTGTCATATTAATAACACTGTCATCACTGCTGTCATCTTTGGGACGTCATCGCTATACTTTTTTGACAGTGACCAGCTTGTAAAATGTTTTGGTCCTGCTCGATTTTCATTGGCTTCGAGTAAAATAATGGAACGTTTTTCATAAAATACCCTGGGGTCAATGTGTTAGCATGACAGAAGCTTGATGCTGTCAGGAGAACAAGCAACAGCCAAAATCTTTCCATCTCCCGAGTGCCTCTCGCGTAAATTATTAGATTTTGATAGCTTAGGTTTCTTCCCCGTCACAGAAAACCACAACAGGTTTATTAATAATATCAAAAGTATTATTTTGTTTCTGTTTGTTTGTTGATCACGAAATACAAAGCAGATGAGGAAAACTAGGATTTTGCGTGTATTCAAAGCGCCGCCATTATTTTTACAATGCGTGGAATGGTGCGCTGTGATTTGTTGAGTGGATTTATTGCATTCTGCAGAAAAAGGAGGGCTGCTGTTTTTTGCGTTTTGGGAAAAAAGAGAGAAAATATGACAGAATAGCACGGCGGATTTTGCGAAAATTATGAATTTACTTTTTAACTCTTTCACCACCATTGACGAGATATCTCGTCAATTAAGAGAAAACGCTTCCCCGCCAATGACGAGATTTTTCCCTTCGCAACTTTTTAAACCCGGAAGTATTGCCCTATGGCAAGCTGCTGCATGTCTGTGTCTGTTTTAAAGATCGCTCTGAATGGGATCTCTATGAAAAGTCCGTCACAAAAATGGAATTACCTCTGCTTTTTGCTCAAAATGTGGTGTTTTTGCAGAAACCTACCCATATTCAAAAGCTGATTACAAAAGAACCACTGAAGGTAGGATGAAACGTTTTTTTTTTTTTTTTTTGGAAAGCAGAGGGTCTGTTCTTTCATTTGGTATATTGTATGTTTATATATTTAAAGAAGAACATTTTCTGGAAGGCATTAAACTTTGGTGAAAATCATGAAAAACGCTGGCGCTGGCTGGCAACTTTTTAAAAAAACGCTGGCGGTGAAAGAGTTAATACTGACCTGATACAATATTGATTTAGGCAGTAAATCATTATTTTAAAATGCCGTTTATCCCGTTTTTGAATCAAATTCTTCATGTATATATAAAATACAAAAGAGCAGCACATTGTCACAAGGCTGTTGTTTACTCTGAGCCATAAGCTCACAAGAAGACCCTAAAAATAAAGGTGCTTAAAAAAATTTCACAGCGATGCCACAGACAAACCTTTTTTCCATTTACAGGTCACCTAACGTGCTTAAAAGTCATATGATCGTTCTTTACACATGCAAATTCTTTTACTATAACCTTGCAGAAACACCCCATACATGGCCGCTCCCAAGTATAAAGGGTTTTACCTGTCATTAATGCTTGGATAACATGCCTACGTCTCCTTCAATTAAAAATAATGGCTAGTGTGGTGGCAGCGATATTTCAACTTACAACCATTGCAATGCGAAAAACGTGTTGTTTTAAACGCATAACATTGGTTAATGGAAACACCGTCATTAAACAATAGTTTTTAATCAACATTTAGATTAATGACATTTAAACATTCAAATTTGTAATCAAAACCAAAAACCAAAAGGTCAAGCTTATCATATAACAATCGTTCAACTTCTAGGTGGCATTGGATGACCCACCAGTTTCAAAACACACCAATCTCTCACCATTGGCTCAGCACAGTGACAGACTGTGGACCGTAAGCATTAAGAGTTGTTCTCACATTGAAATGATGAATGCCAGTTTCCTCTTGGCTTTCTGTAATGAATTTAAGCATAGGGAGGAATTTATGGCTAGAAGAGAGAGTAATTTCTCAAAGGAACATCTCAAGGTAGGGTTTCTTTGACCTAGTATACGTAGACTCTTGGGACCTATAGAGTCACCATAAATATCAAACACATCCTCCCTCAATGAAGAATATTTCTGTGGCCTTCTGTTGCGGAGATGAAATATTGTTACTAAAAATGAGAAACATTCTTCACAAAGCAAACCCTGCTCAGCAGTGATCATTAAGGCACCTGCTGTATACACGACTATCTGCCATTTATATATATTTTTTTTTTTAGAGGAGACCGGGGTTAGGTGTCACACAAGAAAGTCAATAACATAAAAAATCCAATATTTTTTTTTTCTTATTGTCCCACAGACTACAATTATATATTTTGTATAGCTGATAGGTAACCAAGTGAACACAATACTGTATAATCAGACTGGCTGGTGCCATTGTGACAACTTACCCCTTGTTGTGTGACAACATGCCCCACTGTTGGGCCTAATCACACCCTCCTATATACAGTATGCAATGTGCATTAGTTTTAAAACATGCAAAAACATAAAAGGTCAACCTGATTTATGAAGACTTTATTATATCCTCATCAAATCTAAGCCCTCTGCCATAGACATTCATATTTACCAACACAACTACCCTACTGTAGAACCTCTGTGTGCCAGCATAATAGAGCTTATAATGTGATTTACAGCACACTATCTCCGAGCCATTTTCATCTCAATCCAAACCCCGCTTTAGAACTAATGCAGTGTTTGTTAGACAGCTGGTGAGTGATCTATGTAGCTGCCATTAGCCAGAAAGACCCAATAAAAACCCGGCGATCCATCTTCTGTCTAACCTTAACTGCTGCTTCTCGTAAAACTATTGTGGGAATCTGGTATTAAAAGACAAAACATTTGAGGCGCAGTGCGACGCATACGTCCCAGCTTACCTATGTTTTGCAATATTTTATTTATAAAACCTAATCAGTCATCAATTCTGACATGTTTCTATTGCCGGGTGTCTTTTGATGATTGTTAACTTTGTGTTAAATGTTCACATACTGTACAAAATCCAAACAAGCACTGAGTACCCTTGAGTTTAGTGAGCATCCATAACTTGTCAGAAATATAGTTTTGACATGTCTAGAGCAACACGCTGAGAATAAATCATTATTCTCCCTCAATAGCAGTAAAATATGCACCATAAATTCACCTCCTCAGAGGACAAGAGAGATGTCAGGCGTGTAAAGATTTGCTGTATTGACTAGCAAGCATTCTTCAAAGCAAAAGAAACATAAAACACACAAAACTGTAACAGTGCTTACCTATTTAACCCTAAATATATTATTGTGTAAAGTCTGATTAAAAAAAATGTGATATTAACCACCCAGACAAATTTGAATGATTTAAAAAAAACTCATTAAAAAAGAAGTAGGATTCTCTGCTCTCAAACAATGGGGGCGTGTCTGTGCTTAAACCACGCCCACTTACGGAAAAAAGCTGCCAGATGTCTCCCAACTTTTAAATACCGCACAACCTGAATAGATGCTTACAGTTGTGTTATGGGTGTGGCCATGCTCGGTGGCTTCTGTGTGTTATCAAGCTACCGTTTTAGCCCAAAAAATCCTGAATACAGAAATGTAGAAAAAAGTTTTAGACTGTAACTCCACAAATCAGTACTACATAGTTTACAGACTTTGTAATGTGTTTCAGCAATACATTTCTAACATTTATAAACAATTATCTAAAATGACAAAATGACTTTACACGGAAATATAACACCCCTGCTATATTATATAAAATTCATTCATTGAGAACAACCTGATCTCACAAAGTTCTGTGGGATAGAGACAGAATTTTTTGCTAATTTCTCCGTGGCATTCTCACGGATCTCTGCATTTTTCCGTGGCACTGCTACGGACTGTATTTTTCCATGGCATTCTCACAGATTGGTTACTCAACTGCTTTTTCCTACTTTAAAACCATTTTGCTTCGGTTTAGGGTTAGATTTGGTGTTTGCGTTAGTATGCCACTTTAAATATTGGTTTATACTATTTTTTCTGATTTATTCTTTTATATTTTCTAAACTTTAAACAATTGTCACCTGGCGTTGGGGTTAGAGTTGGGTTTGGGTAGGGATGTCATTTCATGTCAATCTAACCAATCCGTGAGAATGCCACGGAAAAAGACAGTCCGTACTGTAGCAGTGCCACGGAAAAATGCGAAGATCCCTTAGAATGCCACGGAAAAATGAGCAAAAAATTCTGTGACTATCCCACGGAAATTCGTGAGATCAGGCTGTTGAGAAAATGCGCATTTGCATGATTAATTGTTATCGACTTTATTAACCCCCTGGAGCCATGTGGATTACTTCTGTGAAGGATAGATGCACTTTTTTGGGCATGAAAGTCTTGGACCCTGTTTTCTACCATTATAAAGCTTGGAAGAGCCAGGACATTTTCTAAAATAACTAAAGTTGTATTCATCTGAAAGATGATGGCCATCTGTATCTGAGATGGGTTCAGGGTGAGTAAATCATGGGATTTTTTATATATATATGTTTGCTGAACTATCCTTTTAAGTGTACTCATAAATGCTTGAAAGCACATCATCTTTCATTTATAACAGTCATAGTGTCAAAAGAAGGTAACCTTCACGTAAAACATACGTGCAAACTTGAATGATACCTTTTCACACTACACTTAGCCTACATTGTGTTATTACAGCAGCATTCAAGCATTCAAGATTGAGATGAATAAGAGAAATTTCCTGGAATCTTTGTGTCTAGAAGTACTTTAAAAATCACGGCAATTCTTTAACATCTCCCATAGGTATAAAGTGTGTGAGGTTGTTATATACAAACTCAAATAGGAAAACCTGCTTTTACCAATGTTTTATGCATTTGGCAGTCACAACTTATAGTGCATTTCAAGGTATACATTTTTTATCAGTATGTGTTCGAACTCGTGACCTTTTGCACTGCTAATGCACTGCTCTACCACTGAGCTATACAGGAGCACTAGGTTCACAAACATGTTTTTACTTACAGAACCGCATACACAGAACAGTTCTTTAATGTGTGATGTGCCCTGCTACTTTCCTTTGAGAAGCATTATTGACCTGAACCTGAGGAAAATAGAGCCGTACTTCCACTTCAGAAAGCTAAAATCTTTATAGATCCTCTCGTTCCTGACTCAAGTAATACTGTAATCCCACTTGATGGTAAATTTCTCAGAGGATTTAAACCCTTTGAAACTGGCGATTGAAGAAAACAGCCTTTTCTGTTATTAACACACTGCAGCCTGTTATAGGGTGACATTAGATTACTAATAAAAACATCATCCTGTTATGTGCATAATGCTCAGTAAACAATGCACAAATAAGATAAGACTTTAAAAAAAATAAAAAAATATTAATAGCATACCGACGCACGTTACAAATCTCGCTCGATTCGAACAAAATAATGAAATTGTCTTTTCATGTCCAATCCCACCGCGGAGAAAAGGGAATCGAGAATATAAAAACGCACAAAATGGACAGATTTAATCATAAATACAGGTATTGATTTATGAACAATATGGCTAGCGGTTAGCAGACTTTGCAGTGGAGAGCAGAGACATTATTAAAATGAATGAGTACAGAAATCAGCCTAGACATCATAGAGATAGCTATTTAAATCAAATCAATAAACACTGACTGCTGGAGAACACTTTTAACATAATAGAAAATGAAAGGCTGATATTATTAAACATTGCTTATACTGCTACACTGTATGAATAGACTGAAAAAGTGAAAGCAAACAAAGTTGAAAGTTTTCTCTAAAGGCTTTGGGTTTTTATTTGTCAATGGCGTAGATGAATAAGCACAGATCCGCAAATAAACCCTTAATAGAAAACTTTTCAGTTGATATAAACTGTCTCTGCGTTTGAATCCGCATACTGTGACAGTATGTATTGAATTAGATGAAGTACTCAGTGACCGTCTAGTATGAATATGGGAATTTGAATCAAATTCGCCATGTTGATCACGTGATACACGTTAGCTGTTTCGCAATTCGAAGGCTGTGACCTTCGAAAGACGTATTCTAACTGAGAGAAATCAGCGGTGTGATACGTCGAGGAGAGTTGAAATTTACTTTATGGTATGAGCCATAGATATTATGTATAAAGGCTAGATGTCTTACGCCGAAGTCTCTAATGTCATCACCTGGCGGCCATCTTACCTCAGACAGGTCTCTCACTAGTAGCATTGAGTTTAATGGTGCAGGTACTTTTAAATGACCATAACTTGCTAAATTTTCTACCGATTTTCAAACGGTTTGGTTTTTTACAAAGTTATTAACGTGGCTGTAATTCTGGATGCTTTAACCTGTTTCATGAATTTTTATTTTTAGTATAAGTATGCAGTGTCATAGGTACATCGTTGACGTTTATAATAAACCAAACCGTTTGAAAATCTGTAAAAAATTAAGCAAGTTATGGTCATTTAAAAGTACCTGCATCATTAAAACTCAATGCTACGAGGGAGCAAGCGCCCTGTGGTAAGATGGCTGCCAAAATGCAGACCTTCCACTCAATTGGCCAGCAGCGCGGGCGAGACATCTTGCCTTATACATATCTATGGTATGAGCTATGACGCGGTTCAACAGCAACCAATCGGAAGGCGAAAACCCATAGAAGTATTTTGCTTGAGAGGATTTCAGAAAATGTATTTGAGGGTCAACCATCCACTACTCTTTTTTTATAGCGACGTTATTTCTCTGTTGCTGAAACTGAACTCTTAACTCTTCCGCCGCGAGATAACTCGTCACTTAAGAGAAAACGCTTCCCTGCCAATGATGAGAATTTCCGGCTTTCTGCGATACCGCTGTTATCCACCAGATGGCGCACTTCCGCAACTTATACAGCCTGGAAGTAGTGCCTCACGTGAAAGAGAAAGAACTCCGTGTATGTTTTAAAGATCGCTCTGCATTTGATCTCCATCAAAAGTCCTTCACAAAAATGGAATTAACTCAGCTTTTTGCTCAAAATTGGGTGTTTCTGAAGAAACCTGCCCATATTTGAGAGGTGATAAAAAGAGAACTAATGAAGGTAGGATGAAACGTTTTTTTGTTGTTGCTGTTGTTTGAAAGCAGAGGGTCTGTTCTTTTATTTGATATATTGTTTGTTTATATATTTAAAAACTTTTGTGAAAATCATGACAAATGCTGGCGTTGGTTGGCAACTTTAAAAAAAAAACGCTGGCGGGGAAAGAGTTAAACAAATACCTTGTCGAAAATAAAAAATGTTTTGGGTTCCAATGTAATCTATGTGTTGTTTATTTTGCTTATTTTATAAATAAACTACTTTAAAAGTACTTTGTCGTTATTTATTCTTCGCAGAGTTTACCGGAAGTTACTTGATAACCACGGAAGCCGCGTGTTTATGTTGTTACTGCTGAAACCGTCTATATTTCTGAGGTTGATTAATTTGACATTCTGTTGGTAAGTTTAATCTACATCAACATGTCATATTTTCTAAAATAAAATGAGTTTTTTTCTGGTTCCATATTTATTCGAATAAGTCAGAAAGTCTCTGCTGTGTCCCGCTGACAGGCGCAGTGGGTGCGTACCAACCCATCCTCATGCCCGTGGTGTAGGTGCGTACAGCAGGTGACGCAACTTAGGATCCTCCGAATGCTATACCGTCTCTTTTAAGTTCTCTTTGCAGACTTCGGAAGCTGCAATCTTTAAATATCGAATACTCACTCTCGAGGACCCAGCCTTTGAATTGGAACACAATTACATACTGTTATAACAACAGGTGAGCCGTTAATTTGGATAGTTAAACAAGCAGAATTTAACCCTCTGGGGTCTAAGGGGTTTTTAGGGCCCTGGGGAAGTTTTGACATGCACTGACATTTGTGCTTTTTTCAGTTGCTTAAAAACATATTAATGGCAAAAGTCTCATAACACTGTGTTCATCACAAACTGGGCTACAATATCATATAATCAACATGTATGTACATGTTTGTATTTTTGAGAGAAAAATGTTTATGCGTGGTTTTTGAAAAAGCAAAATTTTTAAGTCACTGATATAACTCCACAAAACTCATTCTTAACATGTTTCCCAAGACTTTCCAAACTGGATCTAGTAGTCTAGAGTTTTTTCTTCAAAATGATGTGAAAATCATATGGCCTACTCAATCACATAAAGCAAGATATTGATTTACAATTTCTAAGACACTTTTGCTTGAGAGAGGCTGTATGCATGGAGGCGGGAAAGCTCCTGAATAATCAGTGATTGACAGCTGAGAGACAAAAGAATTGAATAATGAGCCTTGTGGGGATGTTCAACAGGAATGTAACTACCTCTGTAGTAAAACCATGATAAGGTTTACTTTTCAATATAATGTAAATACACACACACACATTATATATATATATATATATATATATATATATATATATATATATATATATATATATATATATATATATATATATATATATATATATATTTCTATTGAAATATTTTCTATTCATTTCACAAGTATAAGTTACCTTTTAAAATCCATGGTAGCCTAATCATGGTAAAGATACTGTTTGGCCATCGTAAAATGAACACACTTCAACACAGGGTTAGTGTTTGGTTGGCCAGCGAGAGGTTTACTTTTGTGCAGTAAAAAGCTCAAAAGGACAACTGCCTATCGTTGTCTGGACTCCTATTTGTGTTTTTGTAATCATTATAGTAGAAACACAACCAGGGACACGCGTGATAAACTTATCAATGTTTGTTTACAGCCGCCGCCATTACCTCACGTGTTGATCATAAAAAGCAGTGAATGTGTGCACATGCGAGTGATCCTGTGTTTAATAAACTTGCTGTGCGGAGATATGACGCAACTAAATAAGGATTGTACTGTTTGCAATCGCGTATTTTATAAGAATACCAAAAAGCGCGTCGAGTTTCCTGACTCGCGTGTTTGTGTATGTGCGTTCCCGTCGCCTCAGCTGTTTGACGGAAGACAAAGAAAACACTCGCGTCTGGAGAAACTGACACACATCCGCAAGTAAATAAGGATTTATATGTCGGACATCGATCCCGTCACACTGACGAAGCACACACACTCGCGTCTGTCTGGAGATTTAGGCGCGAGTATGTGATGTGTGCAATCGCATCTTTTATAATGATACCACAAAGCGCTTCAAATATGAGGTATTGTGTGTTTGTGTGTGCGTTTGGACGTCGATCGAGTCACACTCGCGTCTGGAGATAACTTTAGTTACAGTCACGAGTAAACAAGTAGATGTCATGTTTCCAGCACTCGGATTAAAACTCAACACAGCAGTGAATGGCTGGCTGCAGAGACGGAATGGAATGTCCATTGACTGTGGGGTTGACTAATGAATATGGATGATCTCTGCTCTTTTCTTCAATGGAGCGGGGCGTGGCTCATTATAGATAATGAAGCAACAGAAGAAAGACGGTACATCTCTCTCTTCTAATACAGTTAACAACGAATTACAATATTTGTTTTCGATTTCACTTACATCTTCCAAAAGCAGACATTCCAAGCATTATGTAGACATTTATCTTTTGTTTATATGACAAATATTCGTTAAGTTACAGTTTATTTTTCTGACGTGTTTCTGAAAGGACTTCACTGAGAGAGAGAGAGAACAAAACGCGCATCATGTTTATTTTCTTAATTTTGCGAAAAGCACAACATGCTGTTTTTATTGGGAGTGGACAGAAAAAAACTAGACAATTTAACGTTTTAAATGATGTATAAATCATATCTGTATGTCAAAAATCAGCAGAGTTATCTAAGTCTCTTTGGGGAGTGATCGAAAAATAAAGAGTTTGCGGCGCCCGCGCCGCAGCCGACCCCAGAGTGTTAACCCCAAGGGACAGCTGTTTTCTATATGTATTTGCATTTGAATAGTGCCATGTTACCGCTTTCTAACATTTTTGAATGTACAGCATTTTCTGAACTTCTAGTCAAGTGTGACTTATACGTCAAAATTATTTCATCTGAACCAAGAGAATACATTACCGTCTACATCGGCAAGAGTCCGCTCTATACTGTTCCTGTATTCATGAACTTGATTTGGCTTGTTGTGTTAATTTAGCCTATTCAACCTCCCAGGTATGTTCTGTATGCTATTGTGTATCGTGTAAATAACTGTTTATGTTACTTTAACATGTACGGACACCTATTCAGCCTGCTGTTCTATGCTGTTTTGTTTAGATAACTTGCAGTGGCGGATCTAGACCATTTCAACTGGGGGGGCCAATCTGGGGCCAGTTGTACTGTTAGAGGGGCCAGTTGCATGAAGACCTTATTCTTGTTATATTATTTTCTGCATTGCACTGCAAAAAAAGATTTTCAAGAAAAAAAAAACTTAGTATTTTTGTCTTGTTTTCAGTAAGAATATCTATAAGTCTAGTAATACGTCTAGTTCAATGTATCAAATGTAAGTTATTTTGTGCATAAAACAAGCAAAAAATCTGCCAATGGGGTAAGAAAAAAATCGTACATTTTTTTCTTAAACCCTAAATACATGTTTTATGCATAAAATCACTTAAATTTGATATTTTTGGTCTAAAAACTAGACTTGTTTTCTTGGGTTGTGTTGCTCATCAAGAAAAAGCTATTTAATTTAAGAATTTTTTGATATTTTTACTGAAAACAAGACAAAAATACTAATTTTTTTTTTCTTGAAAATCATTTTTTGCAGTGTGCACTAAAGACAATAACAGGCCAAATACCATGTTTATGCTACTGTCTAATTACAGATGTAAAAAACAACAATCGCAAAAAAATTGTAAAAATAATTTCACACCCCACATTTAGGGGGGCCACAAGGGGGTTCAAGCTTGTTGTCACAGGGGCACTGGCCCCCGCTTGCCCCTCCCTAGAACCGCCACTGATAACTTGCCTTTCCAGATTAAATGTCTGTTCTTCGGCTTGAATTTTTGTGAAATAATTTTCTAAATAAATGCAACGTATAGTCCACTGCAGCATATATATGTTTTTCCTCTTCAAAACGCATTTCTGACTGATGCGACTTATACTCCAGAGCGACTTATAGCCCGGAAAATACGGTAACAACGGCACTCCTTTTTCTTCTTCATTTGGTGACTCCTCTCCCGGGGACTCACGGAATAGTAAAGTGTTCATCAAATGCACACTTCAAAATCTGTCCGGCATTAGTAGGTACATACTATTTTTTCGAATACTATAAATACTTACTGTTTTTCGGACATACCAATCGCCTCACATGCTTTTCATTTGCATACATATGTATAGTGGGGAAGTAGGCGGTTTGGGACGCAGAACGTGTCTTACGCAAGTTTGACATAACACGACAAGTGACAAGAGAGATTATGTTAATTGCTTGGTTTTATTTATCCGCTGCCACATTGAGCAGCATGGTCCACTGTTATTTTTTTATTAAATGTTGCAATAACAAAGTAAAGCATGCAATTTCATCTTCAAAGCAAAAATCTGTTGGCTTATACTGATTATTTAAAATGTTTTGTGTGCCCTGTGGAGACTCCAAATTGCAAAGAAATAGATTTCTTCTAAAGGGGAATGGACTTAAAAATAAAAAACTTTGGGATTTAATAATACGATTTCTGTCAACTTGTGTACAGTACGTTTTCTCTCTAAAGAAAATGAATGTGAATTTTGAGCAATGACTTGCATCAGAGTGCCTATATTTATTGTAGTTAACTCGCTAATTACAACCAATTATGTGCGCTGCCACAATGACGTAGACAAGTTGTGAGGCACATGGCTATGTTTAAAGGCTCTCTAAGCGAATCTGCGAGACGTTAGTTATTGTTGACGTTTGAACTGTTTTCAAACAGACGGAGCGTAGCTAACTCCTCCCCCTCCCTTCCGTGCTTTCATGAACGGGCCCTACCCCCAAATCCTTTTTGTCGTTTATTGGCTGGAATACTTTGTTTTGTTTTGTGGTGCTAGGTTTGGCCACTATGTTGATATTGCCGTTTGTGAAGCCTGGGCTGTCTACAGAGATCGCGTTTTTTTACAGTTTGATCAGCGGACAGGCAGCAAGCAGATAGTGAGGAGATGTTTCCGGTATGTAACAAAAAATGTTTTATGGTCTAAAACGCGTCAATTCGCTTAGAGCGCCTTTAATTTTACCCTCATTTGGACCTTTTTTATAACATGTATTTAGCATGCATTTTTGTAAGGCTTTGTAAAATACTTTTCAGGGGGCTCTCGATCATTAAATGTAAATTTTACTCAGACATGTTTGTATGTGTAAAAGTCAATGTAAAGTCCGATATTAAATGTGTTCTCAGTTTGTGGGAAAGTGTGCGCTGTCTGTGCTGAAACCACGCCCACTTGTGGAAAAGCCGCCGTCTCTCTCAACTTTTAAATACGCTACAACCTGAATGGATGCTAGTGATTGTCTTAGGGGTGGGGCCATGCTCGGTGGCTTCAGTGCATCATTGAGCCACTGTTCTAGCCCTGCCCAAATAATCCTGAATTTTTTTTACAATTCTGTACTGTCTTTGCAAAGTGTTGCAGCAATACATTTCGAACTTTATAATTCTCTGAAATAACAGTATAAACATGTTGAAAACAAACACTTTGTGTATGAACAACTATTGAGACTGTGCGCTATAGAGTGTGATTGTGAGTCTACTCTCGTGAATGTAACCATACTTATATTTAAATGCTAATGACTATGTGTTGTTCTTTTGAAACTTTTACACAGCATTTATATGACGCCTTTCTATCGCAACATTATTCATGATGTCTCATGCCCAAAAATCTGTGAAAAGAATGACTCCCAATGTCCTGTGACTTAGCAGAAGAGTGATTGACAGGTGCCAGCAAGCTGTGATTGAAAGATGACATCTTTATCTGACAGCTCTGTTGTCAAGAACTTACTGTACATCTTATTTTTCATAAACCAGATATAGCAGTAAAATGATGGTATTTTATTTTATACAATATATCAAATGTTGCATAACACATTAAAAACCTTCTTTTTATTTTCTAATGTCAAAGTCAAGGTACGGTAAGTATACAGTATTGATGTGACATCTTGGATAATAGGGCACTTTGCTGTGTGATTGTGTTAACTTGCACTGTTCTGGAATGGCTAAGAACCACTTAGCACATCATTCTCCTTTGTCAACCATCACTCCACGTTATACCGCTGCAACAGTCCCTCCACATGATGTTTATTTATATAGTCCACTGCTTTCTTCATGTGAAACTCTCAACTTATTGCTTATGGAGCGACGGCAGTGGGTAAAAAGCTTTTTAGGACCAATAAAATAGTCCAATAACAAACTTGATTATATTATTAAACAAAGAAATAAAAAGTTGAGACAGCATTTTGTGAAAGCACAAATTTATGCAAATTACTCTATAATGATGGAAAAACGGTCCGCCCAAAAGGGTTGTACTTATTCTCTTGAGTCATAGGTGTGTTTTGAGCATAACGTGCAATAAACCAATCAAAGTCTTTTCTCCCATTCCTTTTAAAAGCCAGTTGCGCTTGCACCATGCCAGATTCATGTGTAGCTTATTCAAAACAACGGCAAGAACTACGCTAACATTAGCTGTTTTCATATTGTAAGTGCCTGGGGGGTTAGTTGTAACACACGTTACAATTAACCCCGCTGGGTCAAAATATTTTCAAGCCCACCAAAAAAGTTGCTAAGATCTGCAGACATTTCAAAACGATGCTTTGTTTTAGTCAACAAGACACTGATTAATATGACATAGCGTTGGATTTGGTATCTTACACACCCAACTTAGAAACCGGAAAAAAACATATGATGAAAAAATTTACTTACATGCCACCAAAACACTCTTTCATCAATAACTCTCTAAAACATTATACATTTCCAATCATTTGCGGGAGATCGTCTTTTGGCAGCGTGAAAAAAATACCACAGGCTTGAAACTATGTCCTGTTTACAAAAAAATACTTATAGGGGATTTTAAAGCTATTTCATGCATTCAGACTTATTAAAACTGTTTAAAGGGTGTCGCACACCATACGAGAAGTGCCGCAACGCATCTAAGACAACTATGCAAAATATACGTTAGCAGCCAATGTTAATCGCTAAACGGTTTGAGACAAATAGTATCTTATTTAATATAAAATTATGTGAGTGGCGCTCTGTGGCGTGACAGGGATTTCAGCAACGTCCAGTCACAGCCGACAGCCGCCGTCAGACGCCTCTGGTGTGCGTACAGTCATAGAAAATAATGTGTTCTGTTTTTAGATTCATGCCGTGACTGGCGCTTCTCGTCTGGTGTGCGACCCCCTTAAGAGTTGGATTCCTCATGCTAAACATAGGTGAAAGTGTGTGTTTAACACTGGATTTAGGGCGGTCCCAACCGTGTCATGAGTCGCAGGCAGTAAGTAAAACTGCATCAAACTGCGTCTGTGTTTTTTTGGCAATCGGCGGGTATGTGCATATAATGGAAATGACACAAGTTATCCAGAGATAGTGGGATAATGTTTTGTGTTTGTTGTGACTCGCTCCACCCGCGGTACGCCTCCAGGAGCTCGGGCTTATTCGGAATGAATCGGTACAGCTGATCTGTCTTATATAAATCTGATAAAACTAAAACCTCTTTGTATAAGAATGTAATGCTATGCTATAGGTATAAGCAGAAAAAGCATTTATTATCTGAGCTTTACTAATAGTAGTCAAAGACTACTATGTTTATTTGGAGAAGTACATACAGTATCAGTCATTTTGAGGATGCTTTCAGCACAATGTCAAAAGAGCTTTCAAAAACCCAGTAAAGAGATATCAAAGGAAACAAGATGACAGAGGTCTGGACAGCCATCATGTGTGGCTCTGACAGTCTTTCCTCAGGGGCTGCAAACATTTCCCTGACACCGGAGAGTGTCAGACAACCGTCTTAATGCTGGGATTTATCATGACCATTATCGGCTCTTAATCTGTTTGTTTGGGCATCTTCATTATACTGCACCTGCAGTTACCACAGGTCCTAAAGTAATAGATGACATCACATTAAAAGTCTATGCGAACAGCTCTATAGTCACAGATGCACTGGTGGCTTGGTTCCCATCTCGCTTCCTCGGGCAGAATAATTCACCGAAACGAGTGCAAAGGATCTCTCAATGACAATCGCCTGATTCCCAAACGATGATTGGCAGCGTTGAGTGTTTTTGTTTTTGCAGTTGTTTGGATGAAAGGTCTGTCATTTAAATAATCAATTTGATTGGCCGATGATGTGTACGCAATTCCCACATTATTCATGGTAACCTCCAACGCGACAAGTTGCACAAACGTTGAGCGAAAGAGAACAAACACTATTAGTATTCCATGGACATTGAGCACCCTGTGAAAAGTCGGAGAATGGAAAAAAACATCCTGATTTCTAGTTGCCCTGGTTACCAGTTGAGTCCAGCTTGTCTGATTACCAGCTTTAGTGCTTGCTGGGAGCTTTTCATTACAACACAGACAATGCATGAGACTCAACCAGACTTTTAAT
This sequence comes from Paramisgurnus dabryanus, assembly GCF_030506205.2. NCBI lineage: Eukaryota > Metazoa > Chordata > Actinopteri > Cypriniformes > Cobitidae > Paramisgurnus > Paramisgurnus dabryanus. The sequence goes on along the minus strand of NC_133353.1, from coordinate 4,376,226 downwards.
GAACAATAGGACCGAATCTCCGTCCCTTTTCGACAGTAACAGAGATCATAATCTTCATCTCAGTTGTTGGCACCTTAAAACTTTCTAATTTGGAACTTTACAAGTACGTGCTTAATTCAGTGGTGCCAGATGGGAAAACTAGTTCAGGGTAATGTAGAGCCACTGTAGGCGAAATCCACAGATGTGCAATCGAGTGATAAGCATCTAGAGACTATTTTTGTCTATAGAACGGCTAATTTGATTGGACAATTGGTGCTTGGTGAGATTTTAGGTATACTGTAACAGCACTTGGTTATTTCATTATTTTGAATTGTTTGCTTTTCTCGTCTGTGTCTGCTGTGAGAAAACCTATAGTGGAGCTGAAGCATTTACAGAAAGATCGGAGCATGGAGAGCCGACAGTCAAATGACAGCCGTGATGATATTTAGTACAACAGCACTCCTGCTCATGCAATACTGCTTGATTTAATCTTGGAATGTATTTTATTTTGATTGATGGGAGGTTCAAATGGATTAGATGGTATGAAATACTCCACAGTTGGATGTCTGCACACACGAGCACACACAGATTTACACGATCCTAAAAGAAAAGAAAGAAAATTACACTTTTACTCTACAAAGAAAGCATAGAGAAAAGCCATTATCCTGGGTGCAGCAATATAAAAAATTAATGGCCTGAAACATGCAAAAATGAGCTTTTAGTATTGGTGCCAACTTACACCTTCACACATATTGATTTTTAGGATGATGGTCTTTGAATATGTCTCTGTCTACAGAGGTAACCATACTGCATACAAAATTAGTGCTCAATTAAGATAAAAGTTGATAAGATGATATGTGCAGCACCTACACTCATTAAACGAAATCCTGGGTTATTTATTTCAATTTTCTAGTTAGGTTAAATTTAATTTTACAAATTTACAGGTTAAACAAAATTTTTTTAAATTAAAGATTTGGCAAAGGGTTAATATAAATATGGCACGATCTCACAAGAATGTATTCGTACAGTATTTACAGGTTGGCTAATTCAAATGGATTCGTATATGAATTATCTTACAAAAACAATAATGAAACCCCACCCCTAAAGGGGGTCGCACACCGGACATGCGCTCAGCGCCTAGGACAACTCAGAGGTATCGTACACCGGAAATGCACGTTAAATAGCGCAAGCTTATTCAGATAGCGTCTACTTCAAAATGCAAAATATACGTTAGCAGCCAATGTTAATTATTAATGATTTGGGACAAATATGATGTTATTTAAAGGATTAGTCAATTTTCTTAAAAGAAAAATCCAGATAATTTACTCACCACCATGTCATCCAAAATGTTGATGTCTTTCTTTGTTCACTCGAGAAGAAATTATGTTTTTTGAGGAAAACATTGCAGGATTTTTCTTATTTTAATTTAGAGCCCAACATTTAATACTTAACTCAACACTTAACGTTTTTTTTTCAACTGAGTTTCAAAGGACTCTAAACGATCCCAAACGAGACATAAGGGACTTATCTAGCAAAACGATTGTCAATTTTGACAATAAAAATAACAAAAATACACTTTTAAAGCACAACTTCTCGTCATGTAGATCCGGTCGTGATGCGACCCCACGCAATACGTCATGCCGTCAAGAGGTCACAGAGGACGAACGCGAAACTCCGCCCCAGTGTTTACAAGCGTCTTAAAAGAGGACCGTTCCTACGTTGTTGTATGTCAACTGATACTAATTAATGTCTTTGTGTCAGTTTATTGTTAAAAATGGTCCACAAATGTGCGTTTTATACATGTAGCACGTGACCTCCCTACGTCACTACGCATTTACATTAGGTCGCGCTAGACCAAGCCTAGACAAAAAGTTGTGGTTTAAAAATACATTTTTTTTATTTTTCTTGTCAAAAATGACAATCGTATTGCTAGATAAGACCCTTATGCCTCGTTTGGGATCATTTATAGACCTTTGAAACTACGTTGAAAAAAACTGTTGTTAAGTGTTGAGTGAAGTATTAAATGTTGGGCTCTATTAAAGTCCATTAAAATGAGAAAAATCCTGGAATGTTTTCCTCAAAAAACATAATTTCTTCTCGACTGAACAAAGAAAGACATCAACATTTTGAATGACATGGTGGTGAGTAAATTATCTGGATTTTTCTTTTAAGAAAATGGAATATTCGTTAATGTTAAACTATGTGTGGCGCTCTGTGGCACGACAGGGATTTGAGCAACTTCCTGAGTCGTAGCTGGACGTCACAGGAGTTAAAGCAAATCGTACAAAAATGTACAAATGTGGTCGTAGGAAATCATACGAATTAGCCACCTTGTAAAATATGTATGAATTGCCATGAGATACATTAGCATCGACACTGCAGGTTTACATGAAGTTAAAAGGTGAAATTGCATAATAGCCTAACACAGTAACACTAAAAAGTAAAAGTTGGATTTACATAAACCAGTTATTTTAATTGGTAAGCTTTTTAACATAAATGTTTCACTTAACCTGAAATATGGTAATAAAATTTTTTAGGTGTTACTGATTGAAATCATTTTTTAAGTTAATCCCGCCTTAACTTTTTACAGGGTACTGTTACATTAAAGGCGAGGTGCATGATTTCTGAAAGCCAGTGTTGACATTTCAAGTCACCTAAACAAACAGGCCCCTACCCCAAGACCTTCTTTTGATAGACCCGCCCCACACATACGCAACCCAGGCAACGATGTCGGTTAATAAACAAGCCCCTTACTGCTGATTGGCTACAAGTGTGTTTTGGTAAACGGTGCGACTTACTTTTCCAAAGCGTTTCTCAAAAAATTTGCACTCCGCCTTTAATGTAAGTATAAAATAAGGAAATAAGCTACAAACGGAAAGTAAAAAAATTGAATGGAGCTAAAATGATCTGTAGAATAATTTGAAAACGGATTGCTGCTATGTAAAACGATGCAAATTTAGTCCTCTGCTACTTTATTTTCTATAATAGCTCTCTCCTCTCACCTCATTTTTAACACAACAGCATCTGCCAGAGAGGTTCAGCTTCTCAATTAAACTTTCTTTCACACTTTCTTAAAACTCTGACTAACAAAAACAACCTGCTTAAAGAAAAAGGAAATTGCTCTACTCATTATTTTCATTGTTGTTGATCCTGACGAACCCAAAAGACATAATAGAAGTAAAGTGAATGGCGCTCTCTCTCCTCCGTAAATAAACTAGTAATTCCTTGAGTGGTCTGGAGACACAGTTGAGATTTTCAGCAAAAATAAGACACATTCATTTTGTTGAATCAAGGGAATTATCATTTTGACCAGTTTACCACTTCACTAATAGATTGAGCCATTAGTGGCACAGCCTAATTTGTTTCACAAAATTAACTGCTCCTTAGATCACGTCCCCTGTGCGGACAATGCTTGAAGTACTCGACATGCAGTTGGGATTGTTTTCTAGATAAACATGTTTTACTAAAGTGACATTTCCCCTGGAGTTCTTGTTGCTGCACTATAATATTGAAACATATTGCATTTAAGTTTAAACTGACACAAAACATGTAAGAAAAATAACAGCATTATGGATGTAAAAAATATATTTCTCAGAGAATGTATTTATCACCAATATACCAAACCATCTGTTTATATTTTCATAAACCCCTGATGATAGATCTATACTCATATTTTTTAGATAAGGAAAATAAACGTGTTATGGATGTGACAAAAAGTAAAAACCAGTTTTTGGGAGGCAATATACTTTGTAGGAATTCTGAGAATTAAATGCACAAACCAGAAGCAATAATACCAACAAATGGAGATGGAATGGCTCTTCCAAGAATAAATAATTTTACTTACATTTGGAAGTGGCATTTCTCCATTATGTATGTGACAATTCTGAAAGCCGGACTTACCCAAATCATAAAAAAAAACTTAACGGAGCCCTTGCTTTGTAGTTTAAAGGTGCAGTGTGGGACTTTTACTGTAGCTCTGGAATTATTAACCAAAATACGTTCAGGAATCAGACACAATAAATCAATTTAAGTTTAAACTAAAGACATTTCTCTTTAACAAAGCATTAACATAATTTGCTTTGTAAATATACTTATCCCGCAATAGTTAGCGTGTCCTGAACAAAGAATTCACATAACTCATTTGGGTAATATACTTATCCCGCAATAGCTAGCCTATCTGGAACCGAGCGTATTATAAACAGCAATACTGTGTGACAGATGCATTACATGTGAATGGCACCTACGCTAATAGGATTTTATTTCTCTCTCCCTCTGTCTCGTCCTCTATCCCAAGGACATTGAGACAAATAGACCCAGCTCCGGCTGCCGTGAAGGTCATTTGCTCTACTGGCCTTCCTTCAACGTGATGCCCAGGCGATGTCAGACCAACGACCACCAGATGTCCCCATCTCATCTACTTATTCGTGTATACATATCTTAAATATCAGTACAGTTAAAACATTTTCAGGTAAATAAAGTCACAATAGCTTATACAATTGAATCAAAAGGGTTCACCTGTCATCGATATATGCTTAACTCAAACATCTCGTGTCAGGAATCTGTGCACTAGGTTTAATGTCAGTGACAACAAATCTGGTTTTGACAGATGCACAGACACAATGTCAAAAGAAAAATGATCAATGTGAAATAAACAACAAACCAGAAAAGTCTGAAAAAATGTATAAATCTTTAAAATCATCAAAGGCACAGTAGCCGTCAAATACATCTCATTCACAATTGATACGTATATAGCTGTAATATTTACAAACTTAAATCATTTATTTTTGTAGACTATCGACTTTCTTATTTCTAAGAGACCAACTGAGAAAAGCAATTTGAAATACTGTGGTGAGGTTTTAACAGCTTTACATTCTTACATATACTTTTCTCTAAAGGTGTCCCAGATTACGCAAACATGGTTTTAAAGCAAACACTGTTTTTAGGGAAAATAAAGCATAGTAAAACCACAAAAAAAGTTTAGTGTGTTAAAAAAATCTGTTAACAGTTTTCATGCAACGTAAATAACATTGTACATGCAATCAATATACGTCAGAAATGCACATATTTAAGGTGATGCCAACATACAGTAGGTAACAATAATCCTGGTCTACTCCATGATACTACTTTCAGTTATACTTACCACAGTATAACAGCGCCTTTAGGCACCACTGTCATAAAAAGTTTTTTTTCTCTGATAGAGTTTTACACTGTTTGATCCCACAATAATTTACTGTGGTTTTATATTGATATGGAAAATGAAAACTATATTGATCCTCGCAGCAAACCTGCATTCCCAATAAACCGCATTATAACGGTTTATGGCAAAACAAAACTAACAATCTTAGCAGACCTGGGGACAAAAATATTGATATGACCTCATAAAAGAAAACAAGCCAGCAGCTAGTGTGTATGAAAGCCACATTACACCACAGACACATTTTATCAAGCACACTCAAATCTATTTGACACAAAAATTGAATCCAAACCTCAGTTTTGTGCTCCACTGGCTAATTACCACAGACAATCTAAAATGGAGCTCTGCAGCAGGTGTTCGGCTTTCTAAAACAGTCTTGTGTTTTTTGCAGTTAGCAGACAATGGCTGAAAAACTGAACACTAAATTCTCATCTGGTTTTCTAATGGCGTGCGAGGAATCCAGCAGGGCCGCTTACAGCATCATGATGAAATAAAGCTAACAAGAAAAGGCATGCGAGACAGAAACCACTGCCACTTACATAACAACCCTTACCTGAGATCTGGAGGTGTTGTAGTGAAAATGTGTGTAATTTTCATTTCTCTTATTACTACATGCATCCTTTCATTTCTTAATGTCAGCTATGTTGTCACAATGGGCCAGCACCCTTTAAAAAGGTCCTAATGAATGAGGTACTAATAAACTCTCTCTGGTACCCATATGTATCTATGAGGTACCAATTGGCTCTCTTTGGTACTAATAAGCTCTCTTTGGTACCCATATGTATCTATGAGGTACCAATAAGCTCTCTTTGGTACCAATAAGCACTCTTTGATAATGATGTGCATCTATGAGGTACCATTAAGCTTTCTTTGGTACCCATATGTATCGATGAGGTACTAATAAGTTTTCTTTGCTACCAATATGTATCTATGAGGTACTAATAAGCTCTTTTTGGTACCCATATGTATATGAGGTACCAATAAGCTCTCTTTGGTACCCATATGTATATGAGGTACCAATAATCTCTCTTTGGTACCCATATGTATCTATGAGGTACTAATAAGCTCCCTTTGGTACCTATATGTATCTAAGAGGTACCAATAAGCTCTCTTTGGTACCCTTAAGCTCTCTTTGGTACCCATTTGTATCTATGAGGTACCAATAAGCTCCCTTTGGTACCTATATGTATCTAAGAGGTACCAATAAGCTCTCTTTGGTACCCTTAAACTCTCTTTGGTACCCATTTGTATCTATGAGGTACCAATAAGCTCCCTTTGGTACCTATATGTATCTAAGAGGTACCAATAAGCTCTCTTTGGTACCCATAAGCTCTCTTTGGTACCCATACATATCTATGAGGTACCAATAAGCTCTCTTTGGTACCCATATGTATCTATGAGGTACTAATAAGCCATATTTGGTACCCATATGTATCTATGAGGTACCAATAAGCTCTCTTTGGTACCCATAAGCTCTTTTTGTAACCCATATGTATTTATGAAGTACCAATAAGCTCTTTTTGGTACCCATATGTATATGAGGTACCAATAAGCTCTCTTTGGTACCCATATGTATCTATGAGGTACCAATAAGCTCTCTTTGGTACCCATTTGTATCAATGAGGTACCAATAAGCTCTCTTTGGTACCCATATGTATGTATGAGGTACCAATTGGCTCTCTTTGGTACTAATAAGCTCTCTTTGGTACCCATATGTATCTATGAGGTACCAATAAGCTCTCTTTGGTACCAATAAGCACTCTTTGATAATGATGTGCATCTATGAGGTACCAATAAGCTTTCTTTGGTACCCATATGTATCGATGAGGTACTAATAAGTTTTCTTTGCTACCAATATGTATCTATGAGGTACTAATAAGCTCTTTTTGGTACCCATATGTATATGAGGTACCAATAAGCTCTCTTTGGTACCCATATGTAAATGAGGTACCAATAATCTCTCTTTGGTACCCATATGTATCTATGAGGTACTAATAAACCCTCTTTGGTACCCTTAAGCTCTCTTTGGTACCCATTTGTATCTATGAGGTACCAATAAGCTCCCTTTGGTACCTATATGTATCTAAGAGGTACCAATAAACTCTCTTTGGTACCCATACATATCTATGAGGTACCAATAAGCTCTCTTTGGTACCCATATGTATCTATGAGGTACTAATAAGCCATATTCGGTACCCATATGTATCTATGAGGTACCAATAAGCTCTCTTTGGTACCCATAAGCTCTTTTTGTAACCCATATGTATTTATGAAGTACCAATAAGCTCTTTTTGGTACCCATATGTATATGAGGTACCAATAAGCTCTCTTTGGTACCCATATGTATCTATGAGGTACCAATAAGCTCTCTTTGGTACCCATTTGTATCAATGAGGTACCAATAAGCTCTCTTTGGTACCCATATGTATCTATGAGGTACCAATAAGCTCTCTTTGGTACCCATAAGCTATCTTTGATACCCATATGTATCAATGAGGTACCAATAAGCTCTCTTTGGTACCCATATGTATCAATGAGGTACCAATAAGCTCCCTTTGGTACCTATATGTATCTATGAGGTACTAATAAGCCCTCTTTGGTACCCATATGTATCTATGAGATACTAATAAGCCCTCTTTGGTACCCATATGTATCTATGAGGTACCAATAAGCTCTCTTTGGTACCCATATGTATCTATGAGGTACCAATAAGCTCTCTTTGGTACCCATATGTATCTATGAGGTACTAATAAGCTATCTTTGGTACCCATAAGCTGTCTTTTGTACCCATATGTATCAATGAGGTACCAATAAGCTCTCTTTGGTACCCATATGTATCAATGAGGTACCAATAACCTCCCTTTGGTACCTATATGTATCAATGAGGTACCAATAACCTCCCTTTGGTACCTATATGTATCTATGAGGTACCAATAAGCTCTCTTTGGTAACCAAGCTCTCTTTGGTACCCATATCTATGAGGTACTAATAAGCCCTCTTTGGTACCCATTTGTATCTATGAGGTACCAATAAGCTGTCTTTGGTACCCATATGTATCTATGAGGTACCAATAAGCTCTCTTTGGTACCCATAAGCTGCCTTTGGTACCCATATGTATCAATGAGGTACCAATAAGCTCTCTTTGGTACCCATATGTATCTATGAGGTACTAATAACCCCTCTTTGGTACCCATATGTATCTATGAGGTAACAATAAGCTCTCTTTGGTACACTGTAAAAAATACTTTGCTGCCTTAACATTTTTTGTTAAATCAACTTGGATTTACAAGTCATTTCAACTTACTATTATTTATCTTGACTAGAGATGAGTTGTTATAACTACAGGTGAGTTGTTATAACTTATAAAATTAAGTTGACTTTTCTCAACTATATTTTATAAGTTGTGACAACTCATCTTTGTTGACATGACTTGTAAATCTGAGTTGATTTAAGAAAAAATTTTAAGGCGGCAAAGAATTTTGTACAATGTACCCATACGTATCTATGAGGTACCAATAAGCTCCCTTTGGTACCTATATGTATCAATTAGGTCCCAATAAGCTCTCTTTGGTACCCATATGTATCAATTAGGTACCAATCAGCTCCCTTTGGTACCTATACGTATCTATGAGGTGCCAATAAGCTCTCTTTGGTAACCATACATAACTATGAGGTGCCAATAAGCTCTCTTTGGGACCCATATGTATCTATGAGGTACTGATAAGCCCTCTTTGGTACCCATTTGTATCTATGAGGTACCAATAAGCACTATTTGGTACCCATATGTACCTCCGAGGTATCAATATAAACTCTTTAGGGGGACAGCTGTACTTTTTGAAAAGGTACAGCCCATGTGCCAGCCAGTGGTGATATTCACAAGACCTGTGACATTTTGGGTGTAGCCTTTCTTTCCCAACCCCATCCTTACAAAATATTTACAGTGTATGACAAACAATGTTTAGGATGTGTTCCTTGGCTTTATTTCAGCAACTTTTCTTTTTTTTTACTAACCACACATAAACATAATCTACTTAAATACAAACATGTTCATACATTTTACTTACATATTATTGTAGCACAGTTTGTGCTGAATACAGGGCTATGTAATATTAGCCATTAATATGTTTTAAAGCAACTGAAAAAAACAAATTTAAGAGCATGTCGGAACCTCTGCCAGTGTCCCAAAATGGTTGGTTACCACCAATTAACCATGGTTCTGAAACATCCATTTAAGCATTGTTCTACCAATGGTAATGAATAGTTACTACACTTTTACTATAATAAAACCATGGTAAATTAAGAGGATGTTTTCGAGCCATTTTCATCATCCAGAATAGATTTCCTATACATCCCCTCCTGATGACGCCCCTTATCTGCATGCATGTTGAGCAAATGATTTTGCATCCAGGAAGCGAAATCATTGTCAAACAATCAGTCAATTGATGTCAATGTCATTAAAGTCCCTATGGCTGTAATATTAAGCTTGGAAAGACACACAGAGCGATAAGGGCTGACAAGATAATCCCTTGCCGTGACTTATGTCAATGTATGCAAAAAACTTCATGAGGTTGTAGAGAAATTCTTCTTTCATAATTTATTTGACGATATAGTTTGTTCCCTCAGAGGTTCAAAAAGTAAATAGACAGATACACGCTTAGAAAATGCATAATGACTACTGATTCCTTATCTTGGGTTTCCATAGAAACCTCTGTCATACATTTAAATTCCAATGGAAGAGGCAAAAAGCTAGACAGGTGTCACTGTACATACTTCAAAAAAGCTCCATGTATTAGAAACCGTGGGTCAGGGTGGTTTGTCCGAAAGCGGACACCTTCAAAAATTGTTTCATGATTTACATCAGATTGCCTTGATGCAGAAAGCAGGCGGAACGTATTCAAGGCTACCACGCTATTCATTTTAATCACGTACAATTAGAGTTTGCAATCTCAAGCTTACGATCTTATTAAACTTTATACCATCTTGTATATTGCTGAATCAATGATGAACTCTATATTCTATGAACATAGACCCTATGTTAGTAGACAGTCTCACTTTCTGACATATTTACTCCCTACAGATTATTCTACAGCTTTGCAAACAAAGCGAAATGTTTTGAAACATTGTTTCTCTGGGTTTTCAGACAGAGAGAGGCCAGTTATGATAAGCTATTATGCGATTAATTGGTTTTGTGACTGAACAATTGATTTATTTATTCTATAATTACATATTATAATGAAATTCCAGCTAAGTGTTCATTTGCTAAATCGGGGGTTACCAGCTTTTCATTTTTCACAGTGCTAAAGAGTCTAATAAACAGAATTTCTTACTGTAAAAAGAATTTAATTCAAGTAATAAATAAGACATTAGATGTCTGTGAGGGTATGATACTGTTAAAACCTGAATGTGCACTTTTCTCTGTAATGAGAAGCTATGGTTGTGGCTTATGGGCATCAGGTGTCTATAATTGAAAAGTGTTATTACACCTCTGTTTTTTTGTTTGAGTGTGCAGAACGCCACCCCACAGATAGCAGTTTTAAGACACACCTGATGAAAGCCATTAAGACAAGTAGAAACTCGCATACTTGCATGCAGAGACAAAAAGTCCCTTTAATAGTACACCTCCATGAAACAGCAAGAAAAAACATCACAAGAAATGCAGCAACAGTTAGTAAACAAACGTCATGCATTACAAGAAACGCAGCAACAGTTAGTAAACAAACGTCATGCATCACAGGAACTGCAGCAACAGTTTTTAAACAAACGTCGTGCATCACAAGAAATGCAGCAACCTAGGTGTCATTTACACTGGGGACGCTGGGGACTTGTCCCCACCACTTTTTGAAATGGCTGAATTTGTCCCCACCACTTTTTGAAAGTCAAGCAATACATGCGGGACTTACACTGCAAAAAATTATTTTCAAAAAAAAAAAATACTTAGTATTTTTGTCCAAATATTTTGTAAAAATATGTACAAATTCTTAAATTAAGATGCGCAAAACGACCCAAGAAAATAAGTCTAGTTTTAAGTCTAGTTTTTAGACCAAAAATATCCAATTTAAGTGATATTGTGCATAAAACAAGCAAAAAAAATCTGCCAATGGGGTAAGCATTTTTCTTGAAAAAAAAATTTAAACACTAAATTTAAGAAAAATTCAAGAAAAATTTTCTCACCCCATTGGCAGATATTTTTGCTTGTTTAAAGCATAAATTCACCTAAATTGTTTAGTTTTTGTTTAATAATTTTTTACATCATTTTTTTCATCAAGAAAATACTTTTTGATTTAAGAATTTTTAGATATTTCTACTGAATACAAGACAAAAAAATCTAAGTAAGAAAGTCAGATTTTTAAGAAAATAATTATTGGTATTTTTGTCTTATTTTCGGTAAAAATATAAAAAAATTCTTAAATTAAGATGCTTTTGCTTGATGAGCAAAAATCGAGTTTTTAGACCAAAATTATAAAATGTAAGTGATTTTGTGCATAAAAGGCAAGAAAATGTTCCAATGGGATAAGCAATTTTTTTCTTGAATTTTTCTTGAATTAAGTGTTCAAGAAAAATTTTCAAGATTTTTTTGTCTACCCCATTGGCAGATTTTTTTGCTTTTTATGCACAAAATCACTTAAATTTTGTATTTTTGTTCTAAAAACTAGACTTATTTTCTTAGGTGATTTTGCTCATCAAGAAAAGCAATTTAATTTAAGAATTTTTAGATATTTTTACTGAAAACAAGACAAAAATATTACAATTTTATTTTTCTTGAAAATCATTTTTTTGCAGTGAACGACTGTTTTGTGGTCCAGGGTCACATATGTTGCGTTGTGTGCTTATAGTGTGTTTTCTTTTACATATGTAATGAATTTCATTGTAATCATTGACTAAACATGCTGCTGTTTTCTACAGTATGTTGCTTTGGCACTGTTCGGTTGAGCTGGTGTTGTAGGGACTGTTACATGTGCTGTCGACATTGTTGAGGGTTTAATGCTGAGTATTTTTGTGTTGTTGACCGGCCTACACTATGCCCATTTTTGATGTGCCGTTAATCAATATTTTTTCCGTCCTGCTGTAATGTTTTTTCATCTAATCTTTTGTCCCCACCACTTTTCAACACAAACTGAAGCCCCTGGCAGCGACAGTTAGTAAACAAACGTCATGCATCACAAGAAATGCAGCAACAGTTAGTGAACAAAATTCATGCATCATGGGAAATGCAGCAAAAGTTAGTAAACAGAAATCATGCATCACAAGAAACACAGCAACAGTTAGTAAATAAACGTAAAACATCACAGGAAACATGGCAATAGTTTGCAGTTAAACAGATAGACTTAATCATGAGAAACAAACTTCATGAATCAGAGGAAACAGCAACAATTAGTAAACAAACTTCGTACGTCATGGGAAACACAGCAGAGGTTAGTAAATAAACTTAAAACATCACAGGAAAAAATTGCCATAGTTGGTAAACAAACTTTCTTCCCACATGCATTATGGGAAGCATAGCTGGAGTTCAACTAACTTCTTGCCGCTGAAAATCTTCACATTTCATTTTCTATTTGTTTGCTTGTTTATCTTTAGTGCTCACTGTGGGGAGTTTTGTTAATGGTGGCATTATCAGATTAATTTCCTATTAATATGTTAAACACTTTAATATTGACTTTGGCCTCAAGGTGGGAAGGCAAACATCAATGTCCTCTAAACGTGCAGTGGTATTTACCAACAGTCTGTCAATTTCCAGTTTCTGTCCTGCATTTTGTCTGGAGTGCATTTATCCAAAAGAGTGAATAAACCGCTTTTAAAATGTTATTTTATTATTTATACAAATGCAAAACAATTCAATGATATCTGAATAGTTAAACTTATTCCCTAGCACTTTTTAATCCCTAGTTTTCTCTTATGTTTCTAAAATGTTAAATTAAGATAAGATAGTTTCTGAAGCTAACTTCACTTCATGCTTACTAATATAATGATGATGTAAAATGTCTCGATATTAGATAAAGCAGAATACAACAGCCATTATCAGGTGCTCTATGTAAAGACAGAACATATATAATGTAGATATACAGCATAAACATACAGTAGGGTCAAAATTAAAAATAAATTTTTTTTAAGTTAAGTCTGAAAGGGTCACAGCTCTCTGCGTTCACTAAACATCATGCCAGCTCAAGTGCATGCAGTTATTACAGCAAAAGAAAAAAATACCTGTACATATAAAAGCATGCACTTTTATTTTAATGCTAATAAATATATTTATAAAAAGCAGGTCTCATACGTTTGGATCCTACTTTACATCTGGTGAGAAGGAATTTACTTCATTGCATGTTGCTGTCCTTGTTTAAAAAAAAATAAAAATTACCCAGAATTCTTTGCTTAAAGTGAGTGAAAACAGTTTACTTACTAAAAAGGCACTTCAATGTCATCAGACACCTTAAGCACTGCAGCTAAACGCAAAACGATGGCAGTATTTCTACTTTGTGCATTCAGGTACCCATGGGGACCAGCAAGACTTTGTGGACTTCAGGTATAACAAACCAGCTGCTTGTTGCGTGTAATCCTTTTAGTGTTTATTCACAACCCAACATGTTGTGAAACTGTGATACATGCAACATTTTGTCATCTTTCACCTTGCAAAATGAGGACAGTTAACCTTTGCTCAACTTCAGGAGAATAAAAATTAACACACCCAAGTCCCTGGAAATATCTGGATGGACAAAACTGGTGAGAAATTAAATTTATTACAGTATCGACATTTCACAAAACATCAGCTACCTGTATATAGGGAAATATAGACTAGATCAAAAGGTCATTGATTAGCTGTGGTATTATCTTGCAGCTTTAAGAGACTTTAATGCCACCAACAAACCTAAATCGTGTGGAAATTTTCTTAAATTAGCCTACCTAACTCTTTATCACAAAAAAACATTTAGTGACACTAAGCACTAAGCAATTTGCGTGGAAATGCCGCCTCATATCCGTCCAAATTGAGCCTGGACGTCTAGCACAAATTGGGCCATCAGTTAAAATGTCGTGACCATAGCCCAAAAATAAATGAAATAAATAAATGAAACCAAAAACTTTCCATCGCTGTTGATTTTGGTTACATGATGGAATATCATACATCCCATAAAAGAAAATCTCTCTCGCACTTTCTCTCTCTCTCTGTCATTTTCGTACAGTTCTGGAAGAATCTTGTGACCTTTAAAAGGACAGCCGGTATGTCCCAAAAATGTATATGAAGCTGAACAACGACAAGTGATGCAAAGTTTTAAAAGTGCAAGCATGTAGGTGCTGAGAAACTCACTGACCCTTGAAGTAAACCTGCTCAGGTCAAATGCCAACCAGCCTGTCTTCTTCAACCACACCGCATTTATGCTAAACCACACTTGGGAATGTGACAGGACATTTTTGGGGGGAATTTACTAGTATTTCTTGTAAGCAATATTTCATCGCAAAAACCTTGGTTTTATACATTACCACCAACAATCTAACAGTCCCTCTTTCTATGGAAAATACCCTGCACCTTATTAACAAAATTATTATTTTAATGGCACATTTAAGCAAAAAGCATGGGAACGATGCAGCAATTCAACATTTATTAAAAAGAGAAATATTTGTGTTTTTTTTCTAGCAGTCATGTTGACATTAAAATGAATGTGAGAAGTATTAGAACCCGTTACATGTGTTGCATCTAAAAACACCGTCTGCGCCACTTTCTCTTTATTTGCAAAGTGCTGGAAAGCTTGTGCTGGCATGATGTCTGCTGTTTCTAAGCAACCATGGGCTCCGGTCTCCATGATGGCGAGGACGCTTCAGCACAGGAAAAGTGGATTTCCAGCACTGAAAACTCCTTACAGACATGGGGCAATCGGTGAACTGTGAAACAGGGGCCCCCTGCGAAGGGGGTCCACAAAGATACACTGAAAAAAAATTAAATGCAACACTTTTATTTTTGCCTCCAAATGAAAGAGTGAAGCTGGTTGGTTCTTGTCACCTTTTATATGCGTTATAAAAAAGTTGAGATTTTGCTTTTGATCTTGAAAAAAAGCATGTCGCAAAACATGGGCATCAAAACGGAGTCACTTACACAACGTGCTTGTCCTGCGTCTACATTAAAAATAACAAACTTGAGCATAACCTACAGTAAATGAAAATTCCTCCCATGCCAAATATATTTGTCTTAGACGTTGTGTTTGCACTGTTATCTAAAATAAAATAATAATCTTCAGTTTCTAAAACCATGCAGACAGGTGCATGCTATCAAACAACACAATCAGTGCATTTCCACTCTTTCAGTTAAGTCAGAACAGCACAATTTACAAAAAAAGACATAATTTATTTGGTTGTATCACATCATGCCTGATGTATGACCTGTCGAGCGTTTATGATACAAATGCTATTAGCGTAAGAACGTCCTCTAACATAAAACCCACAAGATTAATTGAGCAGAAACAACAGGATGCATAAACAGAAAATTCATACGTTTGGCTATCAGACATCACACCGTGCGGATACTCCAAGGACATTTTTGTTGTTGTCTAAAAGCATGTTTACAGAACGTAATGCATTTCATCTTTGCTATGGTAATGCACTATTCGTTTATGAATATTCTTGCTTAAAACCAACTGCTTTTGAAAGTCAACAACAAGGTGCAAGACTTGAAAACAAGGACACAAACAAAACAATTAACGCACGCAGTGTGATTGTGCATTTAAATCTTTATATAAACAGAAGTGAAAACGCATTCAGCATCTTTCTGTAAAAACACTGCAGTTGTTTCAAGATTCTTCAGGTCACGAGGTCATACATTTCCAACACTAATTTTTAAAGAAAAGTGTACATATAAAATTATTTCATAAATGCACCCCACTGGTGGCTAACCGAGAAGACAATGCTTTAGACCACACAGGTTTTATTAAAGCAATTTGTATGAATAAATGTCTTTGCCACCCTGCAGACTTTCACAGATCTGTATTCTGTACAGTATATATCAAAGCTGGTAAATTAAACAAATGCAAATCAATCAAACGGTTTATGCGTCTGTTTTCTGGGTCATTCTGTGAATTGCTTCTTTAAACCACTGTCAGAGAAATAATAAATTGCATTGTGCCATCTCAAACTAAATTGTTGCATTTTAATGTAATCTTTGAACTTACATTGCCTCCAGTACGGTAACAGGGTTGACAGTTTTTAAGTTTCATTTGACATTACAAAGCCCTAAAGATGAGAAAGAAAAACTATGTGATGACAGGCCATTCTCGTGAGAAAAGAGAAAGATAAAAACATCAAAATGAATATTTTAACTATATTAAATTGTATTTATTAACATGGTAAAAGTTGCCTGTAGCTATTATTGCAATTCATCTTTGAAGTTTAAATCTTTACAGATATGTACTGTATATGAGGGACTAATTTAAATAATTTGTAAAATAATGGTAACGAATTGTTAACATTAGTAAATGCATTTGCTAACTTGAATAAATATAGTGTTTCAGCATTTATTTATTTGTTAATGTTAGTTTATGCTGATACAATTGTTTTTGTTAGGTTATGCGCATGTTAACTTTTGATCTTATAAATGCATCAGTAAATGCTAAAATTAACATAAACTAAGATTCATAAATGCTGTTTATTGTGAGCTAATGCATTAAATCAACACCAAAGAGTTTTTTAACCTTAAAATAACGTTTCCAAAAAATTTCAGTCGTTTATCCACTCAAAACAGGGTGAACGTCACTTTCACATTCGCTTTGCAGCCCTCTATCGGCCAAAACCGCACTAAAGAAGTCCTGTCGTTCGAGTGAAAACTACAAAAACTTGCTTTACTGCAGACCTACCAATCAGAGCCAGCTTTGCTGCAGTAGGCTAAATTATTTACGACAGTGGTAATGGACAATTCCGCTTCCAACCTGTAGGGGGAGCAAAGAGCAAAAACTCTTTAGTGTTGCTTTAACTTACATTAACGAATTAAACCTTACTGTAAAGTGTTACCAAAAATATTAAAATACCAGCACTCCCTGCACTATAAAACACTATACAGTATGTATATCTTTTCTAGTTGACATGTAGAGAAATGTCTAAGCTTCTTGGCATTACTTTGTGTAAGCCTTAAAGTCTCGAGAGAAGCCGACTTAATCACGGTGGACTATTTATGCATCCTCTCCCAAAACTGAATGAGAAAGTGGCATGCTCTTTCAAGTAGCTCTTGAACCCATCTTACCATTCAAACACTTTATGGCACCAGAAAGTCGCCTTGTTTGTGCTGCGTTAATCTACCTCACTGCATCTGAAATGGAAAGGGCCGGAAAGAGGGCAGATGCCTCGTGTCTCATCTCTCATTGTGAGAAGTTTAGGGAAGCGGAAGCAGATTTGCTCGCTCGCCCAGATTATCCCAGCTCAATTATTCACATTTGCGACCTGAGGCAGGTAATATCAATGACTTGTGGGGATTAGACTTTCAAATAAATGAGACGGAATAAACCCGACCGAAAAAAAAAACCTGAGAGCGGCCTGCATGTGTGCAGAAAAATAACACAGAGGTTTCTAAAAGTAAACAGAGAGGGTGGAAAGGACTGCAGTGGAGATGCTGATCAGAGCAACCTCATATGGGTCATCATGATTCAGGGCAGGATAGATTAACAGAAGACAGTGCACACTTGTAGCAGCGTGTGTGTTTGAGTCTGAATGTGGTTGAGAGACAATAGGCAAGATCATTTAACTAATGATTGTCTAATAAAGTGAATAAAGTGTCTGCAATGTTTTCACAAAGCTGTAGACATCTCTCTCAAAGGCCCTCCATTTTGAAAAAAAATATTTTAGATTTTAATTGTCAAACACGCTGTTAGAGTATTTAAGAATACAACTTGCCATAAAATGAAATCTATTGACTGTTCCCAAAAAAAAAAAAAAATATATATATATATATATATATAAGTAAAGCTAAAGTGAATCTAAACCTCTCAGTAAAGCTGTTAAATGGTTAGTTCACTCAAAAATGAAAGTTTTGTCATTATTTTGTCATGCGTAGTATAGACGGTTTTAGCAGTAACAACATAAACAAATGGCTTTCGTGAAACACACATAACTTCTCATAAACTCCTCTAATGCTGCGTTTACACCAGACGGGGTAGAGGCGGCAAGCGCGAGTGATTTCAATGTTAAGTCAATGTGAAGACATGTTGACGCGCGTATGTAGGTCCTGCGGTGCGGATGGGCATTTAGTGCGGTGCGGTAGACGCGTTTCCGGTAGACACGTTTCCGCTCGTCTAGTTCGCGTGAATGACGCAAATTGAGGGTATGACGCGGTACACACGATTGGTGTTTTTTGTGCATTTTGCATTTGATTTGAATTTGCGGCTGACACCCTAGTTCAAAATTTTTAACTTTGGCGGATTTTCGCGCCACGTTAACCAATCAGGAGCCTGCTTCCTGCTGTGGAGCCAGCCCCGCCCGGAGTCACTCATTCAGCATGAAGGCTTGATATTGTCCGTGACCAGTCACCCAGGAATAAAGACAGGAATAAAAAGGACCTCGCTTGGAAGAGTGTCAGTGAGGACATTGGGCAACCTGGTAAGTTGTATATACACATTTCATTTTTGAGTCACGTGACGTTTATCGACCCGCGCTGTTTATTTTCCCCCTACAGTAAGGTGACTAAATACAAACTGGTAACTCTCTCGATAAATGCACAATCAACATCAGTCATCCTGCAAACAGACAACCACATAGCACTTGCCCCTCCCACAAGAAGCGGATTTTGCTTCTACTTTGCTCTAGACACGCGAATGCATTCAAACTGTTCAAGCGGAAACTAGGTGCGGTAGACGCCTGAAACGCGGTTGGTGTAAACGCAGCATAAGAATCAATAACACAACATGATCGGAAATGTATTGTAGTCAAGCAAAATCTTATTAATTTATTCGTGTCCATGGCACAAAATTCAGCTTTTTTTGTGCCCCCTATTTTTACATTGTTGCTTAGGTTTGGGGTTAGATTTGGGGTTTGAGTTAGGATGTAATTTTATGTATTGGTTGCTACATGTTTTCTTCCGCTTTTAAAATTATTCTCGCCTGGAGTTGGGGTTAGAAATCGAGTTTGGTTTGTTGCTGACCGTAACAGTTAGGATGTCTAAAAATGTAACAGAATGTGATTCTAACCCCAGCCCCAAAGTGACAATGGTAAAAAAATAGGGAAAAAAACTATGAGAAAACAATACATAAATTGAAAGAAAAAGAAAGTCCTGTTATAGTCCTGCAATATTTTATACATTTATTTGTGTCCATGGCACAAATAAAATATTGCAGGACTATAACAAGACTTTCCGTGAAATCAGTCTGCAATTACAGCAAAGTCCTTTTAGAGTTTATTTCTGATAACAAGCAAAATAAACAACACATAGATTACTTTAGTTCAAATTATAGCTAAAGCATATAAAAAACTACACTTAGCTACCGTTACTGTGTAAAATGAGTACTATATAATGTATACAATTTTAACTACAGATCGACTCCCATCAAGTAGCGGTAATCCATGTTCGAAGTCTTCCCTCGTCTTTATTTGTTATGTTCGACGAGGTATTTGTTCAAGAGTTCAGTTCAGCAACTAGTCAGACCATTAAACAAACAGAGACCAGAAGTTAAGTTAATCGCGTCACCGCATGTGGGTCCGATGAAATCGTCTATAAAACCACTTGGCTTCCTTGCGTATTTTTTATCCAAAATGTGTATTTTTTCAATATTTTGTTCAGTTTCTTCTGTATACAATGGGGGTGCATTATTACCGCCTCTTCTCAAGTTTAAAGAGGTGCAAAAGTGTTATAAAATAACTCCACTCGGCTCGTGTTGTATATCCAAGTGTCCTCAAGGCATACGAATGGGTTTGGTGAAAAGCAAACTAAAATTTAATCCATTGTTTGATGAACGTCTTGACCCGTTCTTCTCTTCTCCGTGCCTGAACTGCATTGTTTACGCAGTTTTAGGATGTTTACTTTAAAATAAGAGTAGAGGAGCAACTGCGTGTTTGCGTTCATTCTCACACAAAGAAAAGAGGCACAGGTCAACTTTCAAAGAATGGATTATATTTTAGTTTGCTTTGCAGAGTGGAGTTATTTTATAAGGCTTTTGCATCCCTCTGAAGCTTGAAAAGAGACGGTCACAATCCACTCCCATTGTAAACAAAAAGCAAAACAATACTTTTTAAAAAACACGTCTTGGTTCGAAAGAACAAAGGGTTTGAACAACATCAGGGTCAGTGAATAATCACAACACAGTGTAATTTTGGGGTGAACTAACCTTTTTATGTTATACATTATGGAAGTCTTTAACTAAAAAAGCCAGTTTTCAAAATGAGATCATTATCCAAGATTTATGAAGGTTCCCAAACAAAATCACAGCAATCATTGGAAACATTGGTAATACGTGGGCAACATTTTCTTGCCATCGCATGAATAACAAAGTCACTCATGATAAAGTGCATGAAGTATTTCAATAAAAGTAACACAAGATGTCTGCAGGTTCTGATTTTGGTGCATCTCCCGCACCCATCCTTCAGTTTACCTCTGAACTTCAAAGCTTTCTGTCCTTTCACAGCACTGTGAACCGAGGGCAGGAGAAATAGCCAAAGGTGGCTATAAAATTACAATTACACATTATTTCCCCGAGAAAAGGCAGTGCGATAAAGAAACAGCATATGACGAAATCAAAGCACATAACCAAAATCTTAAGAGACTTCCTCCTTTTCACCTACTGACAGAATAGACTATACAAAAGATTATTATCATCATGTTTCCTTTCAAAAATGGTATGAATGGGAATCTAAGCAGTTTTGTACATTTCCCTTTGTTGTATTCTGCTGTATTTTACATTGGAAAGAAATTCTGTGTTAAAAACAAATGAGTAATGCTTTCATGGATCTGAGTGTAAAATACTTTGTTAATAGATGGCAGTCGGAAACCATGCATTATAGGCGTAATATGACATTATTTACAGAATCCCTGCAAGCATTTATCCTCCATAGAGGAAATATATATTTGCATCTATACACATCTTTCAGTTCAAACACTTAGAAATGCTAAACATATGCGTTGTATTGGTCATAAAGTATTGCTTTGCTTTTACAGCATTTGTTAAACTGCACATTGAGCTGGTATGAATATTTTAGAGGATTCGCAGATAAAATATTCATCAACAGTACGCACACTACAGAATGAACTTCAATTGGTAAAATGAATCCTGTTACAAAAAATCATCATCACAGTCTGATTGAACGAAACTCATTAAGCGTCCCTAGATTTCCACTTGAATGATGCAATGACAAATGTTTTTGTGTATTCTAGAAGTTAAAGATGGATTGCACTTTATTCATGTCTTTCAATATTCTGATTCCCACATCGACTCTTAGGGGCAGTTTCCCAGACAGGGAATTAATCATTTTAGGAAATTTAAGTAGTAACAGAAAAAGTGTGAGAAATAATAACATGCATTGTGATATCTACTGTAATAAAATAATGGCACATGATGATAAACAAACACTGAAAAAAAAGATTTATTCAATTTACTCCATTTTTTTAAGGTAAGTGGTTGCAATCAATTTATTTAAGCTACATTTAAACAAAAACGATTAGTAAAGTAAAATAAAATAAACAACTTTTGTTTAAATGTAGCTTAAATAAATTGATTGCAACCACTTACTTTAAAAAATTGAGTAAATTGAATGAATCATTTTTTTCAGTGAACCAAAAGAATTTTTATTTTACTTATTGTTTCCTTGTTTCATTGGTGTTTTCAATATTAACAAACATAAAAGAAGCCAAGCTAAAATAAAAAAATGTAATAAATAAATATTAAAATAGAGGCTATTTATAGAATGTGCTTTGGCGGGCAACTCACAGACTCCGTACGGGCAACCTAGTGCCCGCGGGCACCATGCATAATTAAGGACGTGGACACTTGGGTGATGGTTGAACAGCCACTGCTGTTGAACTAGGCGGGCGTGGTTTCAGCAACCAGCCACTTCAGCTTCACCCACATCCGGCCTATTTACCCTATTTTCGGATATCCGTGAATGCTGCATGGTGACGCACCGCCAAGATAGCGACTTCAGGCACCGCCTACTAGGGCTGTAACGATTAATCGTGTGTCCCATCAAAAATGCCTGTCTGAAATCGATTTGTGCATGTACTACGGCATTTGGTCAGTAGGAAGTCCTTATCAATCTAAAATCATTATGAGTCGGAGTCGTTTATAATGTGCATTTAAAAAAGCAACACTCGTTAAACAAAATCATTAAAAATATTCTTTATTATCATGAAAATATCTGAAACTATTATAAGAACAGCGAGATAAATATTCCTGCAGACATTTCTTGAAATAGCGTTTGTAATTTTACTTCTGCTGTGGCTCAAAGGGAGTTTCTGCACGAGAGCGCCCCCTGGCTTTGGGATGTGCCAGGATTTCACCGTAATTCATTCAAATTCATTCACTGAAAAAACGCACATTTGCATGATTTATCTTTACAGCCCTACCGCTTACTATTGGCATCTAAAACAGTCTTCAGAAAACTATGGGTGACGTCACGGACACTACGTCCATCTTTTTAGTCTATGTATTTTTCTGGTAAAAACGGCACATTTTTGTATTTCCTGGTAAAGTCATTCTGGTAAATGTATGCAAATTTACCGAAATTACTGTGTGAAATGGGCTAATGACAACAGAAATGCAGTTTGTACACTCTGCACTTCTAGGATTTCATGACAAAAATACTTTAAAACAAGAAGTAAAATGCGAAACTATCTGTGTATATCGGCTCCGGAGACGTCATTCTTAGTAATCGAATATTGGCATCGGCACAAAAATTTAAAATTGGTGCTTACATTGAATTAATTTCAATCTGAAAAATGTAACATGCAGCTAAAATCTGGTTTTGAGTGAAGCTTTTACAATGTTCAGCACTGAAGTTTAATAAGCCAACACATTTCAAAATGATACAAGCTTGTGACACATCTGTGCTTTGCTGGTTACAAAGCATTTCTGTACACAGAAAATCTGTTGAACTTAACAATGAAGCCATAACAGAGCACCCCGCCTCATTGAATTAACATGTCAAATAGATCATTTCAGTATGCTAATGTTATGCAAATGAGTCAGTTTTATGTATACATGTGTCACATGTGTGTAGTTTCATTTTGATGTGTATTATTCGTCGTTTAAGAGAAGATGAATGTGCCAGCGTAAATCCGCACAGCCTTGTGATTAATGTGCATCTTTTATAAAACGCAAAATGCAAATCCTGTTGTTTTGGGCAGGTGGTAATTAGGTTATTCGTTTGTTTTTGGTCTGGATATTGCTATTCTGTATGTTAGGTCTTAGGCACTCTTAGCTTTGCGAGGATTTTAAAACGTGTATTATACGTACCGTGAAGGTCCCCCGAGAGAATTTAATCCACGGGGTTGATCTATTTGATAAAAGGATATTCCATTCATTCCAAAGTAGTAGGAATGAAGAAGCGAAATTGCCTCAATAACCTCAAAAAAGCAAGTTGAGGAATTTAAATGAGAAGTAACGCTATCTGTATCACGGCAAGGTTCAGACATTTCCTTCGCCGGAACGTGCTCGCAATTTTTGACACATTCCCTTTTCATGCATGGTAAAACATACCATTCACCAAATCTCATATCTATGTGAAGTGAGAAAAGCAATAATACGTCTTCTCTACTGGTAGATTAACGCTTGATTCCTATTCGGGGAAAATTCACGCTGGATTCTTCCACCGCTTCATTTTCCGCCCCAACATAAAAAATCTGTATGCAAGGGCCAGAACGTAACAACAAAGATAAATTGAAATGTCATTTTATATTCATGTGAAGAGATTCGAGGTGTGGGCCAGCTCAGTGCGAGGCAAATGAACATTGACACTACATTCAGACACCAGCAGCCTGAGAAGAACTGTCTGCTGTTATCTGGGGTGGATCTTTAACTATGGGCTCTTTTGGGTCTGTGACACTATTTTATTAAAACATGCATTTCAAACACTGGCTACACACCTTGCAAGGACCAGTACACTAAACCTGTGTTACCTTATCTATGTGGAAGAACTTTATATCCACATTAAAGGGCTGTTCACATTCAGGTTTCCCTCACCTAAGTTAACTTCAAATTCAAGGACCTTTCAAGGACTTTCCAGGTCCAATACCCTCAAATTCAAGGACTAAATGTGGGGACACATTTCAAGTGAGAGCAAGGTTACATTGTGTTACCTTTTAAGATACATTGTTACAGTTCCGTTTCAAGGGAACTCGTGCTGCGTCACTGCCGTGACACTTTGGGGACGCCTCCAGGGGTAAGTGCTTCTGAATGTGTATATCAAATTCAACCAATGGTGAGGCTTAACGACAAAAACAGGGTGACGCGGGAGCCAGGAAGTATATCTGAAATATTGCCAAAGATGGTGTTACAGGGATGCAGGAAGTATGGCAAGGGAGACGCAGCGTCTTGTTCCCTTCTCAGGGAACAACGGTTACATACGTAACCCGAGATGTTTTCATGTGTCAAACACAAATATGCAAAAAAGCATTTTGGTACGAATCAACATTCGCATACAGAAGATAGAAGCAGTGGAGAAACTCAGTGCTGAGGTCCATAACATAAAATGACCTCTGGTGTCCAGCGCTGATGCAGTGGCTGTGAAATTTACTATGTAATGCTTTTTTCGGTAACACTTTATTTTACGACCCGCAAAGTACCGCGTAATTAAACCGAATTTACAGCGTACCTATTTGTAACAACAGAGTACCTCTACAGTACGTACTTGTAGTTATAAGGGAACAATATTTTAAGTTTGGGGTAATAAGGGGGTAAGAATATATGGGAAATTATTCTTTAAGTATTTCATAACTACAGGGTACCTATTGTAATATTACGTGGTATGTATGACTTACGTCTATGGGTAATATGGTCTATGTGTAATATGTTTTTTTTTTCATATTTGCTACTTACCTGATGAAGTGTTTTGTATAGCCTACAGTTGATGTCTACAAGCCACGTCGGCAAATAAAATATAACACACAATAAAAATAATAGCAACTTGTACCTCTTTGATCTGTATATGTATACAGGAGTTACCAGGTAACTCACATATTTGCGGGCTGTAAACTAAAGTGGTGCTTTGTTCACCTCTTGTTATAAATGTTATAGGGTAAATACCATAAACATACAGAATATTGTTATTTTTATTTTAAAACAACTTATTTCAAAACATCTTTAAAACAATAACACTATAGTTAAGCCAACACGTAATGTTTATTATCACATAACTTTTATTTAAAATAAAAAGTCATGACAATTTTTCATTGTTTTTGCGGCTTGGCTTCCTCTGTTGGTGTTCTTGTCCACTCGGATGATGAGTTGATGTCGTCTCACAAATGCTGTTCTGCATTACATATAAAAAACATAAATGAAAGCCTTCAGTAAATGTTTCTTCACTGTGCCTTGACAGAAACAGAGTTTTCTGAGCCAGTTACGTTAATAACTTTAGGCTTACTTATGTGCTAGCTAACCTGCTACCGTTAGCTAGCAACTTTCTTGAAAAACATTGTTTGAAATGCGTGAGTCATGTATTAACAAAACCAGTCACCTTATCCAGCATGCGGATCCTGCTAACATCACTTGCAGCCGTACTCCACAGTGTAGAACGTTTTTAAAACCTCTTAAAGAAATTTCCCCTCAGGATCGCGTTCCAGCAAACCTCCTGAAGACGGCCGCGCGTTCTACACCTGCGCAGTAGCCTATGCATGTAGTCGTCTTTTGCTTTAGCGGGAGCTGATATCTGCTGTTGTTTCATTCTGGTTTGCCATTGCATAAATTATCTTTGGCTAAAATACTTGTGTTTACAGTAAATAAATTGCAAAGCACCACTTGAAATATGTCTGCAAATGTAGGAGTTTCCTGGTAAATAGGGAATAAGTTGCTATTTTTATTGTACTTACCTTAAAAGATAACCACATTAAATCAGCTGGATTTTTATTATCAAAAGCAAGTAATATAGGCTACTAAAATAAAAGTGATATGCTGTTATATATATTTGCCGATGTGGCTCGTAGACATTGACTGTATACAACATTCAGTAGTCAATATGAAAAATTCACAATAAAAAATAAATAAAACATAATTTCCCCATAGACTTGACTAAGTCATACATACCACGTAATATTACAATAGGTACCCTAATGTTATAAAATACTTAGAGTATAAATAATTTATAATTCTTCATATTCTTACCCCCTTATTATCCCAAACTTAAAATATTATTCCCTTATACCTACAGGTTACCTACCCTGTTGTTACAAATAGGTACGCTGTAAATTCGGTTTAATTACGCGGTACTTTGCGGGTCGTAAAATAAAGTGTTACCCTTTTTTCCTCCCACACTGACTACGCCAAAATGTAAGGATATTATTACTAGATTCACTATTTAGAGTTACGCAAAACCCAGCATGTTAAAGACATGTGCTGGTTATCCGCTGTGTAAATGCAACAAGAAAAGCATATTTACATATTCAGTGACATGTAAACAATTGCAAAAGTTTTTATTACATGAAATATCCAATATTAATAAGGAAAGTGCTTTGGGCTAGTGCCACGCACGTGAGCTAATAGGCATTAAATTACCGTTATGATGTGAGCGCTAATATTTACCGTTATGGTTAACGTTTCTGAGTTGTAAGTTTATGTTTTTTTAGTATGGACCTGTAAAGTGTAACTGTAACGTCAGTTCAGCCTAAATGCTAGGATACAGCATTAACTAGCATATATCGCACTAACTCAGCAGTCAAAACTTTGTTTTTAGCATTGTAACAACATTGTACTTAATTTAATGTGTTATTTAATATTGGTGGTGTACATCTCAACTGTAACGTCACAATCAGTGTATTTTTCCAGGTTTAAATAAGGAGGTGGAAACAATCGTGTTTGAGGCTCACGATATGTCATTACCATGTACAGAACTCTTATTATTCATCTATGCCTAGGTAAATACAGTTTTACATTCTACGGCACCTTAAAAGTTAATCCAACTGTTATTTTTTTTTACAGTCGACGAAGGCATAATGGAGAAATTCAAGGTGACTTTCATTATCTGTTTAATTTAATAAGACTCACTGAGATACATACATTCCATAGTTGAATAAACAAAGTTATTGGTGTGTGTTTGGTTGTGTGAGAAGGTTTTGTATTTAGAGAGGTTATCTCACATACAGTATTTGCCAAGACTACTGTGTACTGTATAAAAGATCAATATATGCGCACAGTCCCAAACATCCCAAATTCAGAATTCACCCTGGCATGGCACTGTACAGGTGGTTTAAAATTAAATTTAAATTTAAAGAGGGTTTATCTGTTTCCTACATAAGCAGATATTTGACTTTGTATATGCTTCCTGTTGAGCTTCTCTTTCAAACTCAGCTTTCCTGATTTCTTTCATAACACAGACAGCAGAAAAGAGCCGGATAAATCATTCACGTTTAATCCGAGAAAAAATCTCAATATGCTTTGGCCTAATACTCTAAAATCAAATTTTAAAGATGATTTATTATTCATTTCTCTCTTGATGAGGTGAAGGGAGAGATTTAAGTGAGTAATGGAGGGATGAAGGTGCAGTCGCCTCTCAGCTGCTGCATTACTTTCCAGAACTTCATCTTTTCAGAAGTCCATCAAGTAAAGAGTATTTACATAAACAATACAAGTGCCATGCTGAACTGAGAAGGATTCAGTATTACAATATTAGAAAAGATCTCAACAATGTCACAAACTGAGCTCAGATTTGACAAGTCAATCAAAAAAATCTATTATTATAATCAATTATAATTGTTGAAGATTTAAATATTCCTCCTAGATATTGATGGGTATAAATGAAATGAGAGGGAATGGAAACTTTTGCTTGTGTCTAAGATATTTCTCGTGAAAAAATAACCCAGAAATTTCACAAATGGGTGATTCTCACGAAATCCAGATTTAGAAGGTTTCCAGCATCAGAATTTTTAAAAAGCCAATATTTTTTTGCACATATAAGATTAAGATCTGTACTTACTATAACCATTATTTTTAGAGGATTTAAAAAATATTTCCTATAGAATTATTTACATTTTTTAGGTTATTATTTTTAAAAAATAATCATTACCGCAACATGATATTACATTAAAATTTGCATTTACAAACTCATGTTTCGGTAATGAAAACTAAAAAGTTGTCTAGGTACTATGACAAACAAAATTTTAACTTTTATTTTGAGAGAAAAAATAAGAGCCATCTTGAGTGTCACAGTCAATTATGTCTCTTACAACAATTTTTTTTTAAATGTTAGTCCCTTGAGGGCTTAAACAATGATTGAAAATTGTTGCAGAGGATGAGAAAATTGGATTTGGACACATTTATATTCCTTATTATTGTCATTTACCAATGATCACTAAATACCACGTTTCTTTACTGTAAATGTTTATAGTATAACATGCACTGAAGCATTTTATTTTTTACATTTTTTAATTATAAATATTTCCATGTCAAAGAACCCAAATCCAGTCATGGACATGTTGCGGTAATGAAAATTTTCCCCTTAAATGTGGAAAAAACAACAAAATTGGTTTGTATGATGTCATTTGAAATCATGTGCAAAATAGTACATGAAGAGATGTTGTAACTGTATGCTTCTTATTTTGATAGCATTTACTTTTTTATCAAAATGTTTCAAGTCTAATGTCGCGAGAATCACCCAAATGTGTCTGCTAGATTTTAAGAAGAGGTCTCATAAATGTCCCAAACTGAGCTTAAATTTGCAAAATCAATATTACTGAAGATTTCAGTTTGAAATAATGGCATTATGATACTGCAAATATAAATTACAAAATATAAAAACACTACTATGGCCTAATATTACTGTCAATATCAAATAATTCAAAGTTTGAATCGCACTAACCATCATTCATCCCTATTGTTTACTTTACCTGTGAGCAATAACATTTATTCTAAACCTTTTAGCCAATAGTGTTTAAAAATAAATGAAGCACCTAAATATATCTGCTAGTACTGTTTGACAGCCGAGCTTCACCATTGGCCTCAGTTTTCACCTCTTTCGGAGCTTTTCCTCAGCTACATCTGCAAATACCTGCAGCACTCGGAGATGAGCAACTATATGCATATCAACATGTATGTTTTAATAGCACCACTAGCATATCAATCCTATTACAGCCCTACAGAGAATTATTTTACAGTCTTTTTACAGCAACACTATAAACACGTTATAAAAATCTGATCTGAATTAGCCTATCGGTTTTTGAAATGCATGTTTGCCAAATGGCACTATTAAAACAACGTTTAATCTACATCCTACAGACAATTATTTGTTATCAATTACTGTTGTTATCGCTACTTCATATCTTATAGAAAATTTGATACGCATATTTGCTTAATAGCATTATGAGATTAACGTTACGATTGCGACATCTATTTTTATAGCTATTACTGCTTATACAATTATAAAAAATGCAGCATTTTGTCAAATCAAGATATATTTTATGTTACTTTAACTTAAAAAAATTAAGTTAAACAATTTCAACTTGTGTTTATAAGTTATGTCAACTTATCACAGGTCAAAAAATGTAAAGGTTGAATTGACGAGTTGTTTTAACTTCATGCTGGAAGTGTATATGACCCTGGACCACAAAACCAGTCAAATTTTTGAAATTGAGATTTATTCATCATTTTAAAGCTGACATTGATGTATGGTTTGTTAGATATGACAATATTTGGCTGAGATACAACTGTTTAAAAATCTGGAATCTGAGAGTGCAAAATATTGAGAAAAATCACCGTTAAAGTTTTGCAAATAAAGCAACACATATTACTAATGATGAATACATTTTTGATATATTTACTTGTCTTCATGGAACATGATCCTTACTATTTTTGTCATAAAATCAATAATTTTGTGTATTTTTTGGCTATTGCTAAACATATACCCATGTAACTTATAACAAAGCTCCATTGACCTGTGTGCGCGCGAGCCGAATGCGCACGCGGAAAAAATGTATAATCAGCCCTTAACTTGCCTTCATGTAGGGCACGCCTCAGTTTGTCACTTACTTGCACTTGTCGCATACTTGATGTTTGATACAACAATATTTCCAAAAAAGTGGATCGTGGAGACATTTTAATCGTTCACGATCAAATATCAATCATATCGCACACCGCTATGATACAGTAAGATACAATTCTCCAAAATCATCAATTTTGAAACAAAAACATTCATAATTTAAGTTTTCTACTCTCTTAAAGGGATAGTTCGGCCAAAAATGATATTAAAGCCATGATTTACTCACCCCCAAGCTGTCTGAGTTGCATATGTTCATCCTTTTTCAGACAAACACATTTTCGGATATTTTAGAAAATGTTTTAGATCTTTCAGTTGATTAAATGTAATGTTACGGGGTCCACGACCTTCAAGTCCAAAAAAGTGCGTCCATCCTTCGCATATTAAATTCAAACGGCTCCAGGATGATAAACAAAGGTCTTCTGAGGGTAATCCGCGCGGTGTTGTTGTAGAAATATCCATATTTAAAACTTTATTAACTTAATTAGCATAGTGTACGCACTTTTCTTAGTGACGTATGACAAATTTGGAGGGCGGGGGCACAGAGCAGCAGCAGAGTAGCCTCCGTAGGCTGCGTAAGCTCTCATCCTGAATGCGGACGCGACTAAAATGGCGGCGCTACCGGAAGGTATTTATTTACGTTAATAAAGTTTTAAATATGGATATTTCTACAACAACACCGCGCGGATTACCCTCAGAAGACCTTTGTTTATCATCTTGGAGCCGTTAGGATTTATTTTGTGAAGGATGGACGCACTTTTTTTGGACTTGAAGGTCGTGGACTATGGGTGGACCCCGTAACATTACATTTAATCAACTGAAATATCTAAAACATTTTCTAAAATATCCGAAAATGTGTTTGTCTGAAAAACGATGGACATATGCAACTCGGACAGCTTGGGGGTGAGTAAATCATGGGTTTAATATCATTTTTGGCCGAACTATCCCTTTAATGGCATTGTTAGTTAAATGGGACATAACAGCCTACAACGCCTTTTACCACTATTATGTACATCTTTACTCTGTGTTAAATGAGTTAAGCACACTGGTATGTTTGCTAACAAGCTGTGGGTATTCGAGTCCAGTAGTCACCTCATCCTTCCATAACATATGTCTGCGCAGTACATTTATTTCACTTTAAAAGACTATGAAAACCTAGTTTTCATATAGGAAAAAGTGTTTATGTGCTAAAAAAGGTGCTTTCACATCCTTAAACAATCTGCCACCTCCGGATATGTACAAACTTAGAGAAGTAACATTTTTGTAACCCACAAGCATATGGTAAGAAGCTAACACGCTGTGACAGGTGCAGCAAACTGCACCTAATCTAATTATATAAGCAGAGATAAAAACTGTTGCTTTCTTATGTAAGGTAGATTAAATCTATGACACCCCCCCACCAATTTAATCTATTGGTGTCTGGTTTAATTTGAGGTGCGGGACGCCTGCTGTAGCTTTGCGCTCGATGTCCATTGCATTCCAGCCATCAGATTATTTTGCAGTAGATAAAGCAGCTCATGGCTGTACAGCACAAAGCCAGCTGATAAGCTCCATTAATTAAACGGCATCCGGCTCTACATTCACCAACCAATGATCTATAGACTTTTGATTGCTGACCTTTTCAAAGTCTGAGCCTGTTTTCCCTCCCACTTTGTTTTTATTACTATGGAAGTATGATGAGCCAAGTTCTGCTTTCTTATTCTGTACCTCCAGGCCTGAAGAATAAATCGTTTGTCTTGGCACCATACAGTATGTAGATTTATAACTTCACCCTTTGCCAGTTCCCAATACACTCTATAAAATGCTAGGTTATTTTCAACCCAGCACTTGGACAAAAGGGACGAATATACAAATACAGGACACATGTTGCATAACACATAAACATGCTGGGTAGTGTTGGGCGATATGCCACATTTTGAGATTGTCCTATAGTCAGCCTGTGAGATTGCTGATACACGATAGGGGGGCGAAGCAGTAGTTTACTCATTTATTTATTTGTACATTTTTTACTCATTTATGACAAGTCATTTGATTGGTGGACACAAAAGAATCAAGGGCAACACTGCCATGACGGCGAACGCTGCGCTCCTAACAACCTCTCTAGTGCAAGGAAATGTCAGAGCCACACGCATTACAAGCAAAATAAAAAAGCGTAAAAAGAGTCAGAGTCATGCGCATTACAAGTTCAGGTGCTAGAAGGAGTCCATGCTGGGCGCATTCAGGTCCGGGCAAGAGTCCAAAACGCGCACATTATGCCTTGGTGCGTGCAAGAAAAAATCCGCGTGCGTTAAAAGCTCTCTCGCACAAACCCTCTCCTGCTAGGAAAAGCACGCAATGCGCATGTTAATTTGACATTATGATGATAATAATAATAACCATCGCCAAAAATTACAACTTTTAATTTTCCATCGGTCTTAGTACCAATGTTACTACAAAAGAAGACACAAGTTTTAAATAGGAAAAATATTGACACTTTTTGGCTATTTTTCGCGTGATGCTAATGGTCTAATCAGATTCAATGGATTATGCTAAGCAATTCTAAAAGTGGTACTGCCAGAGCCGGAGATCAGCTGAATGGATTCCAAAACAGGAAAAATCTAATGTTTAACTCTAGGGGAGCCTATTTTCCAAAAAAAGTTGAGTTCCCTTTATCGCTTCATTCGCGTCTGGTGTGAACGCACCTTTAGGTATACAATTTCATCGTTGTATCATTTTGGGTACATTGGGGTATAATATTGTACCCCAAAAGATGCAACATTTCAATGTTGTATATCCATAAGGGTTCAAAAATGAACTTTGAAAGTACCACCTCAGTGACAGAATAGATACCTTTTATTCTGACAGTGAAAAAGATGAAGAAATATGGTCTACATTCCCAATAACATGCATCAAATTCAACTCTGCTTGCTTCAAGATGTGTCATGTAAATTATTCATTTGAAACTATTCTTCTTCTTGCTCTACCAACCGTTTACCCCAAAATAAGTTTCTGTCCTGCCTACATGCGTGATGGTGACATTGCACTTTGATATTAAAACTTCTGTAACATCTTGTCCACTAAAAAAAATGCTCCATCTCAAACATTTTGCATTTTTCTGGATGAATGACTTTCTTCTCTGAAACGAGCAGAATGCAGATGTCCTGTTATGTGACTTCTTTTATATTTTAGAGGTGTTAGGTGATCACAGCAAACTTACAAAAAAAGAGTAAAACTATGTTTTTGAGGTCAATGAGTCCTTTGAGAACAAACACTCCATCTCTCCTTGGATGAGATGTGTATGGAATCTAGAGGAACGTCTTTCATCTTTTGGTTTCAAACAGCTCAGTCCTGATAACAAATAATTTTAGACTATGCTGGAGGCAACGATTGAAACCTCGAGCTTTGACCCTCTGTCTCAAAATTTTGACCAAAATGTGAAATCAGACCAAATGTGCATATGCCACATTTCGCCTTAACACAATGGAAATCTGCCATTTCACTGACATGTAAAACCATGAACCGCATTATTGTGTGCTTTTATGTGATGTTAAGGGTCTGGTAATTCAGGTCTGCTCATTGATATCTTGTTTACTTGCTATTCAGTATCTTAAATCTCAATTTCAAAAACCTCACACGGAGACGAATCCAGCAACAAGATTATCTACTTAAGCACTTATTAAAGCTGCATGTAAAATGTTAAACACAACTGAATGTGCAGTCACAACACCCATAAGCATGTTAGTCTTTAAGCATAATAAATATCATGAGCA
This sequence comes from Paramisgurnus dabryanus, assembly GCF_030506205.2. NCBI lineage: Eukaryota > Metazoa > Chordata > Actinopteri > Cypriniformes > Cobitidae > Paramisgurnus > Paramisgurnus dabryanus. The sequence goes on along the minus strand of NC_133353.1, from coordinate 4,342,176 downwards.
ACAGGATATAATGTCACACTTCACATAGTACATCATAAAGAACAAATAGTAGCTATAAGATTTGTATTGAGTTAATGTGTGATGTTTGGATCCTCTGTTGATCAATTTGAAATACAAAGTTCACAAAACTCTAGTATGCAGCAAAACCCTTGCAAAAATAAACCATGATTGTTTTATACTGTAGTAAAAGTCTAATAAGCCATGTTTTTGGCATACTGATTATCATTTGTAAAACCATTGTTTTACTACAAAAAATGTGGGAAAAATATGGTTACGAAGGCAAATCAAAAGTGAAATGTGAAAAAATAGGTCATTGAAATTTGGCTCCACTTCTGATGTCATAATACCACCCCTTAATCTGCACTATCCAACCATGGCACTGCCATTTAGTGCAGAGATCATCTAATTTGCATTTTAAAGGACACACCCAAAACGGGACATTTTTGCTCACACCTACAAAGTGGAAATTTTAACATGCTATAATAAATTATCTATATGTGTGCTAAGGACTTTATGTGGACAACTTTAAAAGAGATTTTCTCAATTTTGTGTTTTTTTTCACCCTCAGATTCCAGATTTTCAAATAGTTTTCAAATAATGGAAAGCTTGTTCAATCAGCTTTGTGTATACATCTTAATAAAAAAAAAAAAGTATCCTTATGACTGCTCTTATGGACCAGGATTACATATTTACAAATAAAGCACAAACTCTAGCTGAGTGACTAATATTCACATGGTACTGTAGCATGACACACGTCAGTCACAGTGACAAAAGTTTTGATGCCGCTTCCCACCAAAACCTCCACATCCTATTTCCATTGCTGTGGGCGCACACACACAAACACACACACGACAGGAGTTGACAGCAGTCATTGGACATCTCTTTCACATCTTTACTTATTAATTGTAATGTATCCCAGGGGTATGAGATGCCAAAACAGGTTGTCAGAAAGATTTTTTTAACTGGAGAATGCTTGTCCAAAAGACACATCTCCTTCGTGGCAGACACGCAGAGAGGGATGATGTGTGAGAAAGACAGAGGCGTATTGTCTCTCTGCTGTTCCTCGCTCATCTCTCTCTTTCTTTACTTTCTCTCCCTCTCCTGCATGCTATTATGGTGCCCTTGGGCTTGCCCATCCCATACATCAAATTCAGCTTGCCTGCTCCAAGATGTGCCATGTAAATTATTCAACCCACAAAGCACTTGAGATGGAGCAATCAAAGGAGAGCACTGAAAGATAAAGAAAGAAAGAAATGAGGAAAGAAGGAAGGAAGGAAGGAAAGAAGGAAGGAAGGAAGGAAGGAAGGAAGGAAGGAAGGGAGGAAGGAAGGAAGAAAGAAAGAAAGAAAGAAAGAAAGAAAGAAAGAAAGAAAGATAGAAAGATAGAAAGAAAGAAAGAAAGAAAGAAAGAAAGAAAGAAAGAAGAAAGAAGGAAAGAAGCAAGGGAGGGAGGAAGGAAGGAAGGAAGGAGAGAGGGAAGGAGGGAGGAAGAAAGAAAAAAAGAAGGAAAGAAACAAAACAAGAAAGAAGAAAGGAGGAAAGAAGGAAGAACGAAAAAAGAAATAGAGAAATAAAGAAAGAAAGAAAGAAGAAAGGAAGGAAGGAAGTAAGGAGGGAGGGAGGGAGGGAGAAAAAAAGGAAATAAACAAAACAGGAAAGAAGAAAGAAGGAAGGAAGGAAGAAAGAAAGAAAGAAAGAAGAAAGCAAGAAAGAAAAAAGAAAGAAAGAAAGAAAGGAGGAAGGAAGGGAGGAAGTATGGAGGGAGGAATGGAGGAAGAAAGAAAAAAAGAAGGAAAGAAACAAAACAAGTAGGAAGGAAGTATGGAGGGAGGAATGGAGGAAGAAAGAAAAAAAGAAGGAAAGAAACAAAACAAGAAGGAAGGAAGTATGGAGGGAGGAATGGAGGAAGAAAGAAAAAAAGAAGGAAAGAAACAAAACAAGAAAGAAGAATGTGGAAAGAAGGAAGGAAGGAAGGAAGGGATGAAGAAAGAAAAAAGAAATAAAGAAAGAAGGAATGAAGATAGGAAGAAAGGAAGAAAGAAAAAAGAAAGAAAGAAAGAAAGGAAAGAAAAAATTAAAGAAAGAAAGAACCAGAGAAAAAGATCTACAAAGAAAAAAGAAAGAAAGAAAATTAAAGAAAGAAAGAAAGAAAGAAAGAAAGAAAGAAAGAACAAGAGAGAAAGATCTACAATGAAAGCCCAAAATGGAAAGAAATGGGGAAGCATGAAAGAAAAGAAAAAAAGCAGGGAGGGAGGGAAGGACGGAAGAAAGATAGAAAGAAAGAAAGCAGGAAAGAAAGAAAGGCAGACAGACGTAAGGTAGGAAGGAAGGAAGGAAGAAAAGAAAGAAAGAAAGGCAGACAGACAGACGGAAAGACGGAGGGATGGAAGGAAGGAAGAAAAGAAAGAAAGAAAGGCAGACAGACAGAAGGAAGGAAGGAAAATAGAAAGAAAGAAAAAAGAAAGGAAGAAAGTATACAGTACAGAGTAAAGAATACAAGGAAGAAATAAGCAATGAAAGAAAACAAGAAAGTTGAAAGAAAGAACAAGCAAAAGATCAAAGAGTACAAGAAAAAAAGAATGCAAGAACGTTTAAAAGTGTGAAAGAAGGGATTGTAAGAGCAAAAGAAAGAATAACCAAACAGCAAAATAACCAAAGAATGCAGTAAAGAAAGAATGCAAAGAAAAGGGTATGAGAAAGAAAAAAGAAAAAATCAAAGAACCAAAGAATGAAATAAAAAATCTGATAAATAATGCAAGAATGTAAAAGAGAAATAATGAAAGAAAATTAAAAGAACCAAAGAATGAAAGAATTCAAGAAAGAATTATGAAAGAAAGATTGTAAGAAAGAAAGAACAAAAAGATTAAAAGAACAATAAAATGAAAGAATACAAGAAAAAACATATGAGAGAAAGAAAACAAGAAAAAATGTATGAAAGAATGAGCACAAAAAAGAATGCAAGAATGTAACAGAGAAAGAAAGCAAGAATGTAAGAAAGAAAGAAAGAACTAAAAAGGAACCCATGAAAGAAAGAATACAAAAAGAAAGAAAGCAAATACAAAAGATCCTACAAGCAATAATAAAAGAACCATAGAATGAAAGAAATAACACAGAAAAGAACATATCAATGAAAGAACATAACCCTAGAATTTAAAAAAAAAAAAAAGAAGAAGAACTGCAAAAAACATCGCAATAATACAAGAAAAAAGATAAAAAAAACAACCAAGGTCCTATTAAGTCCATTTGAGTGCTCTCCCCAGGGTCATTTCTAGACATTTTGACGCCCTAGGCGAAATTCCTATCGGTGCCATAAATACCATGGTTATTATGGTGAGACCATAGTTATTTTACTACAAACAAAACAAAAGAAAATAAAATATGCTGACTATAGTTACATCATGCTTCGTTTCTTAAGGGCAAATCATAAAAATGCATTAAAACAGAGGAAAGCAGATCCCTGCAAATCTTTTTTAGCAAATCACACAAACTGCCTTCTGGTTCTTGTCAACCAAGAAAATCCAGCGCTCTGCAAACATCCATAGATTTTTTTCCAATGCAAAAACAGCTTTTACATTCCCGGTCAATATTAATAAAATCTTGTCTTTGATATACAGTTCATGTCAAAGCATATTTTATATCTTGTACTCTATACTCTATCTACTGGTAATCAAATAACCCTGTACAGTAAACTCTTTGACAGTCCAAACAGAGACGCTCAACCCTTCAATTCTTATAAAAGACTCAACATGCAAACAGCAGCCGTGACAAGAACAGCAATGAATGGATGATACTTCTAAGAAAAGGCCATGGAGAGTTACATACATCATTACCGTAATAAAACCAAAGCTCTGCTTGAGATTCACTCTAGTCTTGGCACTGTTGCTGCAGGAAAGACAGCCAATGACTCAGTTTTCCGAAAGTTTATACTTGAAATCTGCACGCTATCTCTGTGTGACAGTGTTCACGTACTAAGATCGTAAAAACGACCACAGGAGACACTTTAATCCTCCTCACTACTGATCTACCTTGCGGCTTGTCGCTTTGAAACGGTTGACTCGAGACTCAAAAGAAACAAGTTTTCTTCATCACAGCTGGTTGTCAAATGTATCTCAACATGTAGATGAAAACACAGAATAATTCTCGACCCATGTTAGCTGGAACTTATTCTTCAACTTCTCATTTGCAGAGGAAAGAAATCTCTTGGCCCCCGTTTCAGAAATGGCAGGTGTTGTGGAGGAGTCGACATCTTGTTTAACCATGAATGATTTCCTGTTTTGTGGACTTGTGTCTTAATGTGAATTACCTGTCAATGTTCATCCGGAGGGCTCTTTAACGTCCTAATTGAATCAGTGTGATTAGATGGAGCTCCGTGGGAACACAGAGCGTTCCCTTGTGGTCACTGTGATTGAGCTGATGGTTTCACCACATATGACAGACACTTGGCACATCCACAGGGTTTTTGGCATTATATAGTCTGTATATGGGAGTCTTGCGAAGTAACTTGTAGTAAATATAGGATGAGGGATCTGGATCAATCAGTCACTGGTTCTGATATCTGAAGAAGTGAGATGTGCTTCATCTGGTCAGCTTGGCTGCAGTTTCACCTTGCAGATACGGAAAGCTTTTCATACTCAAAGGCCACATCAGGTTTCGAAATAAAGGCGAAGGGGAAGAGTAACCATGTTGTTGTTTATTTGTGTAGTAACCATGTTTTGGCAGATTAATTCCCATTTGTATCTTCACAGTTTTACTACAAATAAAATACCATGGTGATACCATAGTAAATTTGTGGTTACAACAAATAAGAAATATGCTTAATGTCATTAAAGCAGGCTTTATTTTCTTAAGGGGGCAAATCATTTCATGCGCTTTGCTAGATACCCAGCAACCAAAGACAGAGACAGCTAAATATAGACCGAATATGAGTAACCCACTTCTACCCTAAATAACCCTTAATTTGGTTACATGTCGTTTTTGCTGAAATAACTTGGGGATGTATTATTCCATCATGTAAGAAAAGGCTTCTGCCTGATGTTGGTGAAGTATTTTGCTGTCCATTCTGTTTTAAACACGCAACATTTAAGGGCTTGTTATAGTTGTGCGTAGGTCCTACAGCGTAGTCTCAACGGCGTAGGTAGGCAGTGTCCATGCGTGTAACCACAGTAGCAGCTCGACTGTCAAAGAAGAAGCAGCTTGGCAAGTTAACCCACAAACAAAGAAAAAACAGCAGCTTGTTGTGTATGAGAAGACCAGAAATGATGAAAGTAAATAAACTTGCGGTCCACGTAGAACTGACACGCTGTTAATAATTTTGCAAGGTGCATGTCAGTCTACGCAGAGCTACGCACAGGCTACGGATAACCTACGGCGTAGAGCTTACGCACGACTATAAACTTGGTTTTAGTGTTTATTTTTCAATTTTGTTACCAATCTGGCGCACTTATTTTCCAGTTGAGTTTTTCAGCGATTGCAACATCTTTAGGATGTTGATGTTGCATCAAATGAGTCATTCTGGATCAAAATCCTTCATGGTTTAAAATAGTTATAATCTGCTTTGGGGGTCAGATGAAAGTGCCTGGTGGGCCAAATTTGGAAACCTCTGCTGTAGGATGTTCTGAAAAGTAAAAATGGGGTTCAGAAATGTGCCTGAATTTAAGCAGATTCCTAATGAAAATGTTGTCTTGTGGACTTAAAAGCTAATAAAATATGACTGTAAAAAAATTGTAAAACCATATTTAACATAAACTTAAATGTATTCTGATGATTCTGGTGGACCAAACACAGCACTTAACAGAACTGATGCACTGTTAAAAATTTTGCGAGGTGCACGTCAGTCTATGCAGAGCTACACACAGGCTAAGGATAACCTACGGCGTAGAGCTTACCAACGACTATAAACCGGGTTTTAGTGTTTATTTTTCAATTTTGTTACCAATCTGGCGCACTTATTTTCCAGTTGAGTTTTTCAGCGATTGCAACATCTTTAGGATGTTGATGTTGCATCAAATGAGTCATTCTGGATCAAAATCCTTCATGGTTTAAAATAGTTATAAACTGCTTTGGGGGTCAGATGAAAGTGCCCGGTGGGCCAAATTTGGAAACCTCTGCTGTAGGATGTTCTGAAAAGTAAAAATGGGGTTCAGAAATGTGCCTGAATTTAAGCAGATTCCTAATGAAAATGTTGTCTTGTGGACTTAAAAGCTAATAAAATATGACTGTAAAAAAATTGTAAAACCATATTTAACATAAACTTAAATGTATTCTGATGATTCCAAAACTTAATAAAATAAAATAAAAATGACTACAAAAATATTTCAGATTTTGAAATCATTTGAAACCTGTGTTCAGTAAACATCTTAAAGCCACCAGATAGCAATGCATCTAAAGTTACATATATTAAAATATTTTAGCACGTTATTTTGATCGCAAAAAAATACTAAAACTAAACTAAAACTAGAATATTTTATATTTAGCTTTTATAATTTAATAAATGTTTTTTATATATATTTGAATTATTTGAAAAAAAACTATCTACCGAGCCCCTAAGGTGACATTGGAGTAAAAAAAATCGAAAGTTTAGTTTCATGTGCTCACGTGAAACTTTCATGTGCTTACGCGAAACCTTCATGTGCAGAATTTTTTTTTTAAGTTTAGTTTCGCATGCTCGCGTGAAACTATCACGTGCTTGCGTGAAACTTTCGCTTTCACGTGCACGCGCGATAGTTTCAGGTGAGCACGCGAAACTAAACTTTTAAAAAAGATTCTGCACATGAAGGTTTTGCGTGAGCACATGAAAGTTTCACGTGAGCACATGAAAGTTTCACGTGAGCACGCAAAACTAAACTTTTAAAAAAGATTCTACACATGAAGGTTTCGCGTTAGCACATGAAAGTTTTGCGTAAGCACATGAAAGTTTCACGTGAGCACATGCTTTATTTAATTTTTGCTCCATGTCCCCTAAGGGGCTCCGTACCTATCAAATACAGTAAATCATAAATTTGTTTTTTATTTATTTTTATTATATTTTTTAGTTAAACACCGTAAAAAAGTGCCATATCAACGTAAGTTTTTGTTTAGTTTCAACTTCAAAATAATTTAACCAATTTAACCCTTTTTAAGTTATGTTAAGTAATCACTTGTCAAACACTTAAATATTAGGTTCAAATTACTTACATAAAGTTAACTATTTCCCATGCCAGCGTTTGTTTTTTTTTTTTAGTTGCCAGCCAGCACCAGCATTTTTCATGACAAAAGTTTAATGCCTTCCAGAAAATGTTCTTCTCCTTGATTATTTCTATCACCCCTTAAAATTGGGTAATTTTCTTCAAACACCAAATTTTGAGCAAAAGGCTGAGATAATTCCATTTTTGTGAAGTTTTTTTGATAGAGTAAAGACTACGTCTATGTTTTGAGGATTGCTCTGAATCTGATCTCTTTCACATGAGCTGCTGCTTCCGGGTTGTAACGTTGCGAAAGACAAGAATTAAGCCTGGTGGAAAATATAGCGGTATTGCGGATTGCCAGAAATACTTGTCATTGGCAGGGAAGCTTTTTCTCTTAATTGACGAATTAACTCGTCAATGGCGGGTAAAGATTTAATTAAACTTGGAGACAGCATTTTTAACTTTTTTTACAGTGAAATAACTAGCAGCTAGTCAAAATTCAGTCAGAATTTTAAATGGTAAGTTAAATGACTTGACAGTCGAATTAATAAACTTAAAAAGTTAAAGCATCAACAACTTTAACAGTGTGAAAAGAGAGAAAGGGAATTGAAGGTAAAATTTATCGGTACACATCCGGCCGAAACCTTCATGTTCTGATTGGTCTGCTAACCTCTAGGCCACACCTCCAACTTTCTACAGTACCATTTTTCCTTGTTGACTTGCAGTGCGTGTTTTCACTACACACTTGGATGGGCTAAATGCAGAAGATCCATTCCAAGTATGGGTTACATTTTCACCCATTTATCTTGCTTCACTTCTTTATACTTCTGCTATAACCACAGTAAAATCTTGTGGCCATGATGTTTCATTAGTGATGTGGTTGTTTATTGACAGCATGACTCTGTCCAGATTCTCACTCTGGCACACATCCACACCAGCTGCTTCTGACCCTCCTGGTACTCGTTTGTGTTTCTCTTTATATGACTTCATAACCCAGATCATCTGCCGCGGTCCATTATTATGCAAACAGTTTGCTTAGGGCCATACACAACATTGTTTTAATAGCATCCAGTATAGTAGGTGGAGAAGGTCTCAACAACACCGACTGTTGCACAGATCAGACAAGATCTTTAATATCTAATGCATGGGTCATAAGCAAATATAAGCAATTCAATGACCTGTATTTAAGGGACAATTATTTAACATTTCTCTAGATTATCAATAACACTAAAAAGTTCCTACAGTAAGTGCGTAAAAACACAGAAAAACACACTATAACAAGTACATAGTTCAAACACTGTAAAAATGTAGCCTGAAGTTAAAACAACTTGGTTTTGCAAGTCAATTCAACCTACTATTTTAAATGGACACTCCACTTTTTTTTAAAATATGCTCATTTTCCAGCTCCCCTAGAGTTAAATATTAGATTTTTACTGTTCTGGAATCCATTCAGCTGATCTCCGGGTCTGGCGCTAGCACTTTTAGCATAGCTTGGCATAATCCATTGAATCTGATTAGACCATTAGCATCGCGCAAAAAAAATAACCAAAGAGTTTCTATATTTTTTCTATTTAAAACTTGGATCTTCTGTAGTTACATCGTGTACTAAGACTGCATTGAATTATAACAAATACACAAAATAACATTGTTTTTTAGCAATAAAATAGGTGCATTTTAAACACCTGCTGTATTAACATTTTCTCACTTATTTGAAATAAGATGTCTGTATGAGTGATTAGAATAATCACATATGCAAAAAACTATTAAGTTTTTCAGTCTGTTTTTACTGCAAGTCTTTTACTTTTCTTTGACTGTTTTCTTTGTCTGTGAAATGTACAACCTTCGAGAATCATTAGCTGTGTTCATTTCAGAGGCACGGATAACTAATGAGCTGAATATTTCAATTCACACAGCGGAGACAGCCGGCTCGGATTGACATCTTGCAGAATAAAAGATTTGTTTTGCTAAGAATAACTTGCGACTTACATTCTTATAAACATATTACACATCTAAAAAAACAACTTTAAAGTTCATGCATCGATGCTGATAAAATGCGGTTATATATTGCATCTTTTTAAAATATGATATCAATCAATTCCATCTGGTTTATTACAGTAACACCTAGCGCTGATAATAACCTGATATTTTCCAACTCATTATGATTCACGGGTTCTTGTTCTTTTGTAGAAGGTCACTGTGGTTCTTTGGTTCTCTTTTAATAATTTTCTGTTATGAGAAGCTCTTATTAAAATGAAAGAATTGCATATAAGGTTTGAAATTCAAGCTTAATTAGATGTGCCAAACAAACAGTACCAACCTCAAAATGTCTCATCTCAAATATTGTAATCTCAGAGAAAAGAACACTCATTTTTCAACACAAAGAGATTTCAAGCAAGACCGATTCGGGTATGCGAGAGTCGTCCTCGCCGACAGTTTTCATTAAAATTCTGTCTAGTACTTTGTTTTGCTTACATCAAAACTATGCGCTTCTGTAGGACAAAAACAACAGCATTTCAAACATTCTTACAACTGCACGGGTTGCCAATTTTAGCTAAAACAAACAACGCTTAAAAAAAGTCGTTCATGAGGTCTAAAACTAGACTTTGATCGAACTGTAAATTGAATTTGGTTTATAAATCTTTTCTTTCTGTCGCCCATATTTTATTCTTAAAGGTCGTGCAAGGAATGTTTACTTTTGAATGTGCTCATCACTATTGTTATGTCTACTAGTACTAATAATGAATATTAATAATAATGAAACATTCCTAAGGTGTTAAGTTGTGAAATAGCAATATAGCTTTGTCCAAGGTCATTCAGCTCACAGTAATTTATATCAGTTCAAACAGTCAGCGCTCGCAGCGGATTTTCTCGAACAGACTATTTCTTTTTTGACCTCTATTAAGTCCAGCGTGATATTACTTGGCCCCAGGCTCTCTTGCTTTTGGGTAGAGATGAGAGGCCGGTCTGCATGTTCGATTGAAAGTGATTCTCTTTGCAATTGTGCCCAACCACATCTACTTTGCTGTTACATAACGGCATGGGTATTAAAAAAATGGTGTGGCCCTGCGGAATGCTGTTGTTGTTGTTATTAAGCTAACAATCGTCGGCCATCGATCGTAGGCGGCACATTTGAAGCTGAGAGCATACAGAAGTCTAATTAGGACTTGGCGTCTCGATACATTGCAAACGGTCAGTCGCGGACCCCGCAATTTTGCCGTCTGCTCTCCCAGAGGAGGCTAATATGTGAATACATGAGTTTGTGATTAGATTGCTCATTTGTGGTTCGGACCACCGCACTACCAAAGCCCCCACATGTGGCTCTTAAAACCACTAAGTGAGTCCGTGCAAGTCTATTTGAGTTACTGATCAAAATGCACGTAAATATAAAACGAAAACATCCACAAACGCACATATCTCAGGCACGCTCATCCATGCACACTTGCTCGCAAACGCACAAACACGTAATCTACATGACAAGCGCTGGGAGACAGATTGTGATTAAACGCTCCATTAGTTTCTATAATTCTCTCTCGCTGTGAAACAGACTGGGAAGGACATTGTGTTTTAGTTCAGCGCATGCAAACCCACACAGGCCAACAGCACAACCTCATTCAACAATCCAATCAAACTCAGACTGTTTTCAACTATTTTCATGTTGACTTTCATGTTTAATGTCAAACGACTAAGCATTTAAATTAAATTATAACCAGCGGTGTAAAGTCCCTGTGCTTTATTACTAAAATATTATTTGAGAGAATTGTTTTTTAAGAACTATCAAAACTGAATATTGTACTCCTACCCAATCCTACTCTTTTACTAAAATCACATATACAGTATTTTGCTTTTATACACTGTAAATAAATACTGGGTTATCTCAACTCATATTCATATTTTACCCAACGATGGGTTGAATTAACCCTGGATTTTTTTTCCGTATACTACTACAGACTATACAATGTAAATAAATTGCTGCCTTAAAGGGACACTCCACTTTTCTGAAAGTAGGCTTATTTAAATTTTAACCATTTTGAAATCCATTCAGCTGATATCCGGGTCTGGCGGTACCCCTTTAGCATAGCTCAGCATAATCCATTGAATCTGATTAGACCATTAGCATCGCGCTCAAAAATGACCAAAGAGTTTCGATATTTTTCCTATTTAAAACTTGACTCTTCTGTAGTTACATCGTGTACTAAGAGCGACAGAAAATTAAAAGTTGTGATTTTCTTGGCCGATATGGCTAGGAACTGCAGCAGGCGCAATAATTTTACGCAGCACTGAAAATAATCCCCTTGGTAACTTTCAAAAGCAGGGGACTATTTTCGGGCACTGCATAATATCATTGTGCCTCCTGCAGCCATGTTACGGCAGCAAAGTCCTTGATTATTACGCCACAATGAGAGTATAGTTCCTAGCCATATCTGCCTAGAAAATCACAACTTTAAATTTTCCGTTGCTCTTAGTTTATACTTAGTTTATTGCAGAGTTTATACATCAAATACTGTCATTTTGTAATTTCGTTCATTTAAAAAATGTAGATACAATGCTTAAGTACAATTTAAATAGCACCTATTCTCTGATTCATGATTTTACATTTCCTTTGGTGTGTACAGTAAGTGTGTATTAGTACATGTTAATGATATGCCCCAAAGTAAACAATAATTGAGACCGACATTATCATAAATTCTCCTGCTGCGGACTCAGCCTGAAAGTAACTCCTGTTAGCATTGCATTGTATGCGTATCTTTTAAACATGGTAAGGAGCCTCACATTTCCGGCTGATGTCAGAGGTATTCAGGCCAATCACAAAGTACAGATTAGCTGGCCAATCAGGGACACAGCACTTTTTTGGAACGATGAGCTTTGTACAAAAATCAGTGCGTTTCAGGAAGACAGGGATATCTGGAGCTACAAAAATGTACGGTTTGTGCAGAATAATGTGTTTTTAAACATAAACCACGCGAACCAAATACACAAAATAACATTGTTTTTTAGCAATGAAATAGGTGCTCTTTAATATAAAAATTTGAAACAATGCTTTGACCAAGGCCTAATTTCTTAGTGGTTTTCACACACGGATTATTACGAAATAAAATGGCAAATGGCACTCATCATGGTATTACTTAAGTCTTTTAACGTCCATCTCTTAAATGTGTCGGCTTCAGCTACCTGCTAAGCTTTACACGCAGAGATCCATTTTCTTTCACTAAGCTGTGTTTGATGAACAGGCGAGTGTGGGTGTGTAGACAGAAATGTGGGCTTTAAAATGTAAGTGTTGCCTGGCCTGGGCTCGGTGCCATGACAGACTGAAGAATCAGGGCGGCTCAAACAGAGGAGAAGACCGGCAAACATTAACCACCACAGACAGGCAGTCAGAAACAGGGCACTCTGCATTCTGCTGAGGTTAGGGGGCCGTGGGCCGATCCGCAGGAAAGGTGACAGTACATTTCAGATATGTAAACAACAAAAAACAAGTTACAACAGAAGGGTCCGACCCCACAATGCTCCAATTTTTCCAGAGCAAAATAAAGTGGCTGTGTCTTTGCATGCATGTGCTCCTAAAAGAAGACATATTATTTATAACTCGTTGCTTTGTGTCAACCGTATAGCTGCAGTATTTTAGGGATACAAATTCATTGAATGTTGAGAAGAGACCTGCAGGTCAGAGATAAGCAAAAGAGGTGGATGCTGCATTATTAATAACCGAACAATGCTTTAAGTAATTTACAAATGTGGGCATTGAAGTTGAATGTTCTGAACCAAAAAAGGGTTGAGTTATAAAAGACTTTCATATCTGTAGTACACTAAATATAAGCTTTATTGCTGTCTAAGGTCAACCTTTTGACACAGCATCTATGCTCAGCTGCTTAAGGGGCGGCAGTGGTTCAGTGGTTCATGTAGGTTGTCTACAAACTGGAAGGTTGGTGGTTCAATCCCCGGCTCCACCGGACCAAGTGTCGAAGTGTCCTTGAGCAAGACACCTAACCCTAGCTGCTCCCGACGAGCTGGCTGGCGCCTTGCATGGCTGACACCGCCGTCGGTGGGTGAATGTGAGGCTAATTGTAAAGCGCTTTGGATGGCCATAGGTCTGTTAAAAGCGCTATATAAATGCAGTCCATTTACCATTTAAGGTTATCTACAGTAGAAGCATCGATAACAGCTTGATTTTAAAGATGTGCTGTGTCCAAAAATGCCTACCTAGATAGTAGGCGAAAATCAGTAGGCTTGTCGCATTATTTTATAATGCATGATTTATGAATGATTTTGGCATTATTTGGTAACATAGATAGGATCAGGTATAAGCATAAGCTTTAATTCGGTTAAGGTTCAATACAGAGAAGTTAAATTAAAGGGATAGTTCACCCAAAAATTAAAATAATGTCATTAATGACTCACCCTCACTTCGTTCCAAACTCGTAAGACCTCCGTTCATCTTAGGAAAACGGTTTAAGATGTTTTAGATTTAGTCTTGAGAGCTTGTTGACCCTTCATTGAAAATCAATGTATGGTATACTGTCCGTGTCCAGAAAGGTAATAAAAACATCATCAAAGTAGTCCATGTGACATCAGTGGGTCAGTTAGAATGGGTTGAAACATCGAAAAATACATTTTGGTTTAAAAAGAACAAAAATTACGGCTTTATTCAGCATTGTCTTCTCTTCTGCGTCTGTTGTGAAGTACATGCGCGATACTAAAGTCACGTGACTGCAGTGACGCGGATGACGTACGACGCGGCTGACATGTTATCTGGTCAAAAAACTTTGCAAACATGTCTGAGGATAACACGTCATCCACGCCACTGCGGTCACGTGACTTTAGTCTCGCGCATTTGCTTCACAACAGACGCAGAGTAGAAGACAATGCTGGATAAAGTCGCAATTTTATTTTTGAAAAAAAAAATTTTTATCGATGCTTCAACACATTCTAACTGACCCACTGATGTCACATGGACTACTTTGATGATGTTTTTATTACCTTTCTGGACACGGACAGTAAACCGTACGTAGATTTTCAATGAAGGTTCAACGAGCTCTCAGACTAAATCTAAAACATCTTAAACTGTGTTTCGAAGATGAACTGAGGTCTTACGAGTTTTGAACAACACCTATACAACAAATTATTTTCATTTTTGGGTGAACTATCCCTTTAATGACCAGTGGGTTTTCATATGTAAATTTGTGTGTATATGTTTTATTGTACTGTATGAGTATGTTGTTTTCAAGGACTTGATTCGGTTTTCACAGAGCCGTGTTTTTCTAGTTTTCTTGCTAATTATTTCGTAGTTTGTTTAGTTAATATTAACACAATTAATTAAGGTTTGAAAAAGTCATCCGGCCCTCACACTGTGACGTTATATACAGTACCATCTGGCCCTCAACCTAAAATGAATTTTACACCCCTGCTTTAGTATGAAGGTCTGTCTACGCAAGACTAGTGATCTGGAAAATGCTAACTAGCCTGATAGCTTTGAAGGCATACAATCCCACTTGCCTGCAAATCGCCATCCAAATCCAAATCGCCTTTCCGTTTTGAAGGAAAGTTAGGAAGGGGCTGTGCCATACAGCAAAACAATACATTTCTTTGGCCAAAAATATGTTTTAATTATATGCCAAATACATTTAGTAGAAAGTAAAGCTTAATTAAATAGTTTAAAAAAAATTTTTAACCTTTATATATTAACATATATTTAAAAATTTATTTGAAGAGCAACAAGTACATTTTTAATTTTACAGCCCACATGGCAAAAATATATTTTCATGGCCAAAATATAAAAGTTTGTATAAAATGTCTAAGTATGTATAAAATATCAAATTATAAGTATATTTTTGTAGTTGAAAATATATTTAATTTTTATCTTTTCAAACCTGTTATGTTTACAGGTTTGTAACAAAGTTTTTCTTCCAATGCAACTTGAATATAAACACTTTTTACAATAAAAAATAATTTTAAAATATTCATAAAAGGCCAAAAATATATATTGGTGAAAATTACATTTTTGTAAACATATTTCAAAATATATTTAATATATTTTTGGGCCATTTTTTGTATATTTTAAATATATTTAACATTATGTTTGAAAATATATATTCTGACATTGGTGCTAAACTGCCCAATCTTTAAGCCAGCATAACAGTAAATGTTAAAACAAAAATATTTATTATCTTTAGCTGAGTAAACAGAATGACTTTGCTTTGCTCATTAGAAGCCTAAAGTGTTTTATTATTGTTTCAAAAACCTGTTAGTATGAGTGATTACAGTGAAGAAAACATCTCAAGGAACCTCGAAGACAACCGCTTTGTCGTCAGCAAGAGATAAAAGACAGCAGCTGAGTCACAGAGCGAACAATGTTTCGAGCGCCTTTGAGGGTCATTAGCTCAGTTCATTTAAGAGGCATGACTAACTAATGAGCTGGCCATTTCCATTCATGTTGACTTCCAATAAAGTCGCTATTTGTGTTTTTCAGGCCATCATTACGCTGCCGGCATCATTAGATGAATATTAACAGTGCCGCTCATTAGAGGTTGTTGTACTCTGGGTTTGCTCGGTTAGATGCGTATCCAGGCGGTAGGAAAAGCTGCAATTGTTGATAAGGTCACAGGGTCTGTTTAATCCTGGACTTTTGGCAGGATCGCATTACAATGTGCCAGCGGAGAAAAAAGAGAAAGAGAGGGAGAGAGAGAGATACACAGTGTGATGGTCACGCTCGTCCCTCGCCCCCTACGGGTGGATCAGTAGAGTGGACCCACCACAGGACAGGCAAAATGCCACAGCACCACAGGAGACGGTACACACAATTTTTACCCAGCTTGCATTGGTGCAGCTGAGGCCATTTCTTTCTACAGGAAACACTGCGCTAATGCACTTAAATTGAATTTTCTTCTGTCCTAATTATACATTGCCAGTCCCAGGTCACAGCATTCCTATTCTAGAAAGTTCCAAAGCCCTTCTGGTGTGTTTCCAGCCACACATAATTACCTTTCCATTAACATAAAGGTAAAGGATGGTCTTAATAATGCAAATAGTAGATAAATGGCACGAGGTTTCATAAACAGTGGCTGACAGCTTGTGTGGGAGACGTCCAAACATGTTTTACATTGCATTAAGAATGGCACTGAGTGGGCCGCTCTAATGGGATTAAATGCTACATAATACACTGTAGTATGCATATGACACACAGTGTTGTTCTGTGGATTTACCTCCGTGATTCAAATGTGATCTTCAAGGCTTCATTCATTATTCCAGCTTTGTTGCGTAACTTCAAAAGAGCTCAGATGCAAAAGCTGCAAAAAGCCACCTCGGTCAAAAATTAGATAACAACGAATGCTCTCGGCATGTATTATGCGTTTATCAAATACTTTCACTTCAAATCAGCTTAATCCCGTGATCAAGCCATTCAGAATTACTGCTTTGTTGGCACCATCTGTCACCATCTTTTTCAGCAAAATCCTCTAAGTGTTCATCGTATCACAAATTTCTGTTTACATGACAGTATCACGAAAAAGAATCAAAATAGGTACACAATGGGTACGTATATGTACGTCATTTTGTGAGACTGGGTAAATTTTTTTACAAGTGGATGTTTTTTCCCAAAAAGCTTGCATGCACGAGCTTAAATACCAATAAAGTGACTAAAGTGACATTTGTGAAAATAGGGCATTTCAATTACTCAACAATAACCTTTTCATTGCCATAAAGTGAAATAACTGAACCTAAACAATTACACCAAACGTGTTTTAAACCCTTGGAAATGCAAGGCACTGCCTTTAATTTGGGCACTTGTGTGCGGTGAGGCTTTTAATATTGCTAGGCAACGACCGACGAAGCTGTCCTGTCAATCAAATATTGGAGCGTGAAGGCTCTTTTGTCGTTACCTGTCATTTTAGCAGAAAGTCGCCATGAAAATAAGATTAAAAAAATAATTTGTTTTGTAATATTGTGTTTTTTTTTTTTTTTTTTACAAATTATTGATCTGTGAGCTTAATGTGCCCTCGTAATCTTAAATCAAAAACGCAAATCTCCTTCCCTCCTCAAAACGATCTCTGTTTACTTCTGGTCATATGGTATGGCAGGTGGGCAGGGTCTGGGAGAAGACCGCTGCGGTTAGCAGTTAGCAACCCAACTTCAAACTATCCAATCAGATCTCAATGGACAAATTAAAATCCAGCCCTGCCTTATTTCATTTCAGAAGCCTGTTTCACTCGGATACACGTCGCCACAGGGAAAATTAGGCAATTGATACTTCCGTGCTGTAAGGTACCACCCACAAGCCCAACGACAGATACAAGTGGAGTGGGTGAAGGGGTCTCGTGTTCGTTCCTTCCTCAGCGCTTCTAGAAGAATAATTCCATATCAGGATTAATTAAAATTCTTTTGACCTCTGTATTTAAATTATAATCTGACTCCAATTTAATATAGTAAGAATTTAGTGTATTATTCCAATTATCTGTTGATCAAAATTTATATATTTTATTATTTATAAATTCCCATAGTCTTAGTTATTCGTTCATTAGGGACCCGATATCGCACAGGATATACGCCGGCCGTTGCGTACATCTCACGGACACAAAATTGCCAGTCTGATCTTAGTCAGAGGTTGCCGGGTAAACTAATATTTTTACGTCTGGCCGCCCCATGCTTGCTCCGATCATAAAAATAGTTATTTTAGTCACGATCATGCAACTTGCTAAGTCAGGTGATAGACATAAATCTGAGAATCCTGGTGAATGTGCTACCTGCTCCATTCAACATCAAAAAACCAGTGTGATCATATCCTGACATACTTATTTTGCGGTAATACCAGACTCCTTCTAATCTACTGGAAATAATAATTTCTGAAAGAATTAAAATAAATCAATACAATGTCTGAAGAATTCAGATGAAACAAATGTAACAATTTATTATACCAGGCAGGTTCCAGCTTCAAACATAAATTACAGAATATCATACAGAATATGATTCAATTCCAATTCGTTAAAATTATCAACAGTTACAAAGTCATACCTGGCAATAGACACTCTGGCTACAGAGTACTTCCATCATGAATATAATATACCCAAAATGGTGTAGGAAGATTCTTGTTAAAGATTTCTCCCATAATGTTTGAATAAACACACACACAAAGTGTGGGGAAGATTCTTGCTAAAGAATACTTCCATAATGTCTGAATACACACACCCAAAGTGTGGGGAAGATTCTTGCTAAAGAATACTTCCCAGAGTCTCTTGCCAAGCCACCTTATATACACAGGATGAGACAAAGAATAATAAAATCTCAAATCAGTATTTGGTTGGTCGGTTCTCGTGACCTGAAGGAGCACCAAATGGGACTGTTAACCATCTGTAATCTAGATCTTCTCATGATGTGACACCCCTCGCAGGAGTACAGATTATGTCTTTAAGTTTTAAACTTTGATACACTTTCTCTTAGTATTATAGAAATTAGACCTTTTTAACCATTGCACCATCACCTTTAAATTGAAACCAAACATGAAGATGAAACCTTTGTAGCATCACTACATAGAATGAATATGACATTACATAGATTCAATAGACCAGGGGTGTCAAACATGCGGCCCGCGGGCCGGATGCGGCCCGCAAAGGTGTCCAATCCGGCCCGCATGAGGATTTTTACAGTTTTATTAAATATTAAATACATATTTTAAAAACCCTTTTAGGCGGGTGTCTAGTTCGTTTTTAATATGAGAGACTTGCGGAAAGCAGCAAAACGCGGAACATAGACTAAACACGGTGCCCAAAAATCTTGCCATTTTATTGTTACCGCTCCGCTAAAGATCCACTGATTCCGGTGATCCACTTCGTGTTTTCTCGCACGCTCCGCAGCATCTCTGTGTCCACTCTCTGCCTGGAGAGCGAAGACGACAGTTTCCAAAGTTCGTTGCATTAACAGGTAGATTCATTACATTAAATCAGTTGTTAAACTGCAGAATTAGTAATTTGTAAGTATGTTTATGTATTTCTTCCGGTAATGATTTGCTTTCAGTGTTCTAAAAGTGCTAACAACTTAGCAAGCAAACAACAAAATATCCACATTCTTATTAACGTTACAATGCTTGTCTAATCGATTTAATGTTCCCGATCAGATCTAAGTTAATATAAACACTAAACTTGCTGTTGTTGGCACACTTTGTAGACAAAAAATACAAAAAACACCAATGCCTTCACAAAATAACGACAGAGAACGGAAAGAGAGGCTTTTAGCAGCAGTTCAACATTGCAAACATGGATTTAAAGCTCCATCAAGCCAGCAGGTAAATCATATTGAATATTTTGCAGATTGTCACACTTTAATTTTTATTATATTTCCCATTATAATCACTTTTCTAAGTTGATGCTAGTAATATAACACATAATATTTATAATACTTTATTAAAACCATAATAATACCACCACCCATAGTGCCATTTTTGGTTTGGGCCACTGCCCCATCTAGCATTTTCTAAATGACTGTTCTCATCCCATTACAAATATATTCCAAAGAAAAGTGAATGGTTTATAAATAATTTTGGCATTAAGGCAAAAGAAGTTAAATTAAAGCTTTTCAACCTATAAGGCCAGTGGATTTTGTTCAGATGTAAATTTGTGTGTATAATATACAGTATGAGTGTGACCTTATGAAATGTAGTTTTCACAGAGCTGTGTGTTTCTCTGGTTTTCTTGCTAAACAAACTAATTAATTGGTTTGTAAAGTTAATTTTAACACAATTATCAGCACACTAAGGTTTAAAAAAATTATCCGGCCCGCACTTCATGGCGTTATTTACCATCCGGCCCTCAGCATAAAATGAGTTTGACACCCCTGCAATAGACCTTTAGTGAACTGGAATTTGGGAGAGGAAGTCCTGAGTCCTGGATATTAGCACCACCTGGGGATTTTATTGCTTTATGGGTATCTCCACAAGCAAACCCAATGCTGATCTCTTGAACAGCTACTACAGTTTCATGGCGATTTTAAAAAGTGGGAGCTTGATCTGACCTTGTTCGAGGGTGAGAGGTGCACAAACAAACACAAGAGAGTGAGTGACTGAAGTCCGGTTGTTCCAAGCAACTGTAAACTTTCATCACTACAACGGAAGGCCCGCTTCTCCCCTCATTCGATTGGACAATGGAAAAATGCATATGACATTGGGCCCTTTTCCGCACTCCTTCAAAACTGCATAATGCGGCAGGTGGCAAAAAAACGCAAGCCGTTTGGTGTGCATAAGTAGTGCGCATAAGGCTTACTGCCCATAGAAAATCAATTAAAAAAGGCAACTGCAACTACCATAAACATGTTTGGTGTGATTGGCCTCTTAAGAGGGTTTTGCATCTGAACTCTTCATTTATTTTTAAAGCTCCCATTCTTTCTGTGTTTTTGAAGCTTTGATTGTGTTTATAGTGGGCAATATAACATGTGTTCATGTTTCACGTGTAAAAAAAACGCTGTATTTTTCACACAATTTACATATCTGTATAGCGCTGTTTTCACTGTTCACAAAACGGTCTGATGTCATCCTTGTTTTATGAAGTCCCTCCTTCAGAAATATGTATCGAGTTCTGATTGTGTAGTTTGTTTGGTGTGTTGTGATTCGATAGCAGCTTAGCTTGCCATTACTGTAGCTTAGCTGGTGACTGATGTATTCCTGTGGGCGGAGTTTAGTCAACAAACTGTTCTAATGACGTCATTAAAGTAGGAAGTAGAGGGGTGTAGTCCAAACCGGCCGTTTGCTGTAGGCTTTTAAAGGCGAATTCTGTTAAAAAAAATCATCTGGCGGTGAACTTTGAGCTTTATCATTTTACAGGTATTATTTATGCTATTATAGCAACATTACAGACTAACTAGGGTTTTAAAAATGAGATCAGGAAGAATGTGACCCTTAATAGGAATTGCAAAAACAGGGTTCTAAATAAAACCAAACTAATGGCTTATCAAAACTATCCCAAAAGTCCAATGACCCTTGCCCGAACCCCAAAACTCAAAATATGCCACTTCCATGCCTAGAATACATATTTTACAGTCACACAATTTATTTTCTACAATTAATAAATGTTTATAAATAAAGTTCATAGCACGTGTAATGTGAATTACAGCACATGTTATATTAATTAAACGGTTAAGAAGATACCATGTTGGCATGTGTTTTTAATGTGGTTTATTTGACATCTGCAATAAAGTAACAAAATAAAATTAAGAAAAAAATGTGTATAATATTAACCCATTTATGAAGTAAAATTAACCCAATGTAAGTAAAAATGAAACCATCCTTTGGGTTAAAAAACAAACCATTTGCTGGGTTAAAATGAAAAATCCAACTTAATGGGTCAAGTAAGCCTATAGTGTGTGTTCTGTCCAATTTGGGTTGATTTTAACCCAATGTTTTTTTAGAGTCTAGTAATCATAAACACAGTCTGTTTGTACAACTAATGAACAAAATCCTTCCACCAACCTGCAGTTTAAAAGTGGTCCAATTGTGCTGGAAAACCATAGACTTGGCAACCTTGGGCAGAAACAAGTTTTGCAGCTAAAATGTGTCTTGGCTTCCTGTTTAACAAACCAGACAAAAATGTAAAAGATCAACAATCGCATTTACACAGTGTTTTCTGTGTTCTCAAATAGCAAACAGAATAAAATACAGCCTGTCTGGCCAAGAAAAGCAATAGACGTATGACTCAGAGATCTCAGAGTGCCTTTGTTGGTAGTTAATGGCCAGAATAAAAGCACAGAAGAAATATAGCCAAAAGCCATCTGACTATGTTTTTCTTCATAAACAAGTCCTTGACATTGGGGTCAAGTCCTTGCTCCACATATGAAGCAGGTAAGAAGCACGAACCATTTTTTTAATGATCTCTGTGAGCGATCCACTAATGAATTGTTGAGATGCTCTGGACTGTGATGACACACTGACTCATGGCCTTTCATCATCCTTTTATTTCCCATTGTAGTAGTTAAGGTGACATTCTCCACAGACAACAGGACCAGGGTCTGCTTCACTTAATTCTGTTAGAGAAACATTTCTTCCTGTTGTTATCTCAGAGGACGACGGCAAAACGATCGCACCACAAATGACACTCCAAGAGTAGTTGCTTTCATTAAATCGCCATTTTCTCTCGAATGTCTTGTGATGAGTCCCTGGGCAAAGGTTAGAAAAAGATTTATCAGAAAATTTCAGTTCTGAAAAAAAACTCAAGGTTTGAAGAGCTCAAAAGGCAAAACCTGACATGTTTTATTGTAAATTAAAACATTTTTATCAGACTCCTAATGGATTCTGCCTGTCCTGAGGCTGGGATTTAAAGCGAAAGTATTTATTGAACGTATAATACGTGCCGAGAGCATCTGGTTAATATTGTTGCTATAATCACATTTTTACAAGGAAAAGATTATGCTTGTGGATGAAAGTGAGGTTGCCAAATAGTACAGGTTATATGATGCTGTAACAAATATAGTTTAGTAGTTCTTATAGTAAATTAAATTGGTTTGCCACAGAAACGTTTATGCCTCATAATGTGTTTCTATGTTTACTGTCGTCTGCCTCCTTTGAGCTTACAAAAACTAGTAAACTTTCACAGAAATGCTGTCAGAACTGAGGTTAGATGGTCATGAGCTGACCCGTAAGACGGGTGGAGAACATTTCACATATATAAACAATCTTATTGCATGCATAAACCTCTCTAAACATTCGAGAACTGCTCAAGCATACGATTGCAAATACATTTCCTCTTACATATGTGTATTCCAAATATACTGTAGATTAATTTACGAGTCTGCTTAGAGATGCTTGTTACGTTTTCAATATCCTCGGGAAATTTGAACAAATGCTAAAAGAGATCGCAGACCTGCAGGACGGAGATAAGCGAAACGAGAAGCTTCTACATTATTAATGAGCAAACAATGTCATAAATGAATAATGAATAAGGGCATTTAAAGTTGCTTCGAAAGGGTTGGGTAACACACGCAAAGACAGAGCCACAGACAATGCGGTCCAGAGATGATGCAGAAGGTAGAAGTAACTCCGGATGAAAATGACCCATTCACCTGTGATAACGTCATATAGAGATGAAAAACATATGCAGTATGAGATATAAAGAAAAATAACACACATAGGAATTATTTCCTCCAATAGCAACAGCTAGATTCCTGTAGCTCAAATGATAACGCAATGCGGGTTCAATTCCCAAGGAACACACATACTGCTGAAAAAAGTCACTTTGGATTAAAGCATCTGCAGTGTCAGAAGAAATTGTCAAAATGGTTTCAAGCGGTCACTGGTACCCTTTAAACATGTCCTAATATGTACCATTTAGGTATAGACAGGGGTATCATACACAATTTTTTTAAGGGGGCACAGTGTGCACAGCTCACAGATATTTGTGCATATACATATTCACATTAAAATAAATATTTTAGAGCGTTCACAGTTTTTCCATGGCACTCCCACTTACATTTCTAACAATCTGAGCCCCTCTGCCTTCATATGAAAACCACCCAAATAAATGTGACGACTAATGCTGGGTTCACACCAAACGCGAGTAGAGCGTGTGGCGCAAATTATATAAAAGTTAAGTCAAATGTAAAGACAATGTTTACGCGTGTCTGGAAGTCTCACGGCGTGAAAGAAGGAATTTAGAGCGGCGCGGTAGCCGCAAAATCGCCTCAATTTGAGCTTTTGCGTCAATTTGCGCCACGTTAACAGATCAGGAGCCTGCTTGCTGCTGTGGCGGCAGGCCCACCCAGAGTCACTCATTCAGCATGGAGGAACGACTGATATTTTGTGTCAATTTCGCTTCAAACTATTGCTTTTTATGCGTGACTATTTCGCTCTAGATGCGCGAATGCATTCAAAATGACGCGCGTTTGCATTCGCAAACTAGACACGGTAGACACGAATTTGACGCTCTATTCACGTTTGGTGTGAACACAGCAAAACTTTTAGGTCTAATATTTATGTCAATTAATTCAATCAGAATAATGACATATTGCGATCATATTTACATCTAAAATGGCATTTTTCGTTTATTTACATTCTGTTTAATGACTTGTTAAATTGTGCCATTAATGCATTCGCACAACAACTGCGTTATGGTATAAAAAATTTAATCCGTAAAGTATATAAACAATGAAAAGTCACGTGATTGATTTTTAATGTTCAACGCTGCAAAGGCAAATAATGCTGTAATCTACACTTGCAAATATTAAAAACTTTAAATATGTTAATATAAAATTATACGAAGAATTAATTTTTGCACTAAATAAACTGAGCATGTGTTGTCACGCCCCCATAAGCTCTGACGTTCTACCAAGATGAATCTTGAAATCTACTAATATTACGTCGAGACTGTCACATTTTTAACCATACAATCTCTAAACAGCGGAGGTCTACTGCACATAACCGTACTGGGGGTTGGAAATGTTGTAAGCGGTTCTGATGACGTTTTAATTCTTCTGCGAGTCCGCAACCACACTCAGATACTGATGACGTCTGGGACTGCACTGTTGTGTCTGCAGCACTTGCCGCCTGAATAAAGTAACATGTAACATGATCAAAACCAGTTTTCGAATTGAGGGGGGACCCCCTATAAGCATTAAGGGAGCACTTACAAAGCATAAAAAATATAAATTAGGGGGGGTCCCCTGGTTTTTATTCAAATTAAAATACTACATGAATTTAAAATTATTGTGCTGTGCTGCCACAAAATGATACTGTCCAAGGGGACTTTTTTAAGATGTTAAATAAATCTTTGGTGCCCCCACAGTGCGTATGTGAAGTTCTAGCTCAAAATATCATATAGATAATTTATTGTAACATGTTAAAATTGCCACTTTGTAGGTGCAAGCAAAAATGTGTAGTTTTGGGTGTGTCCTTTAAAATGCAAATGAGCTGATCTCTGCACTAAATGGCAGTGTCGTGGTTGGATAGTGCAGATTAAGGGGCGGTATTATCCGATTCTGACATCACAAGGGGAGCCACATTTCAATGACCTATTTTTTTACATGCTTGCAGAGAATGGTTTACCAAAACTAAGTTACTGGGTTGCTGTTTTTTCACATTTTCTAGTTTGAAAGAAGCACTGGGGACCCAAATATAGCACTTAAACATGGAAAAAGTTTCATGATATGTCACCTTTAAACTATTATTTCACATTAATTTGAGGTGTAAAATGGTTAGGGTTGGAGTTAAATGTAATTTGGGGTTTGTTTGATTAAAACGTTGATACAGGACCAACAAAAAATGTTGATCCAGGATCACATCTAACTTTGTGAAATGACCGCGGCCCTACAGTTTAATGACAGGGGGCTTGGCTGGGGGGGCTTAGCTAGAGGACCCCCATTATCTTTGACATAATTCGAACATTGATCAAAACCCTATCAAAACAGCAAAAATCTCTGAAAATGTCAAGGACGCAGCACAGAACTGATAATATTGTCCATGTTAAACAGATAAAAAGACAAGTAACAGATGAATGGACGCTTCTTTGATTTGGAGGTTGCATGCAAAATCCATTTGTCAAAAAAAAAAAAAAATTATGGCCATGATGCCTTTGTTTACAGGTATTTATACATATGGTACCAATTTGTACATACATTATTATGTAGCAATATTAACTCTACTGTGCCAGTAGTGTTGTTTTTGGCAGCCTGTTTTCATTTTAGTTTTAGTCTAGTCTTTATGTCAAGCTGTCATTTTAGTTTTTATTAGTTTTAGTCACGTCATACTCTTTTTAGTCTAGTCAAGTTTTAGTCGACTAAAATTCTTGCCATTTTAGTCTTATTTTAGTCAGACTTATCCATTACTATTTTAGTCTAGTTTTAGTCGACGAAAACTGATGACATTTTAGTCTAGTTTTAGTCAGTGATATTGTATTTAGTCTCTTTTTAGTAATGCAATTCTATTTAACCCATATAGTATAATGACCTAATAGTATTATAGACAAAACAATATTTTCTTTTAGCCAAACCCATTTCAAACAAAAGTTATATTGTTACCTTATAAACCCAAGAATACATCCATTCCAGACATGGAAGATGCTCTGATTTGAATAGATATTTATTTTACTATCCTCTGAGTGAGTGACTTGACTGTTCGTAAGAGTCTACATAAAAGTCTACATAATCAAAACAAAAGTAGTCTAAGCAAACACACACACACACACAAGGTCAAATGGGTCACACACAACTATAGTATGTGTGAGAATAGAAATATGCTATTGTTAACATTTATAATTGTATTTTGACAGCAGCACAAACTACAATCATACATATGTAATTATATATTATTATAGTTTATATTTCTGCATCTGTACGTTACCACCAGTGTACCTAATGGACTTTGGCTTAATCTAATGTGACAAAGCTGATCTTAAATGTCAGTATAAATTCAAGCAATTTTGGAGAATTACTTAATGTTTTTCTTGTAAGTAAATTAAAAGTCAGCTTTAAGAAAACATCAGATGTCTATTAAGAAAAGCAAAGTTGGTATGTATGGTTATGTTCTCAACAGTACAGGTGTTTGATTGATTTAATACTCAAGTATTCAGCGAAGTATGTTTTGTTTATTTACATAATAAATAAGTGTAGTTATTAAGCATATACAAAACAACGAATGTTTTTAGCATAGATTTACAATGTTTCAAAACGCAACGCAGCACAATGTCATTTAAACAACTGTTACATGATATAAATTTGTACATTGTTATACTGGTGGTGTCAGCAATCAAAGCTATAGATTTTAACAGGCTTGTTGAACTGACCTGAAAGTGATGCACTGGATTTATTTTGGACTTTTCTTTTACATTTGGAGCCAGAATGCTGCATCTTCCGGGTCGGAATCGCCGCGCGGCTACAGCGTTTCTCATGTAGTGGAAGCGTTTTGTGCAGCATTTAGTGGAAATGTGTTTATCTTCAACAGCGACTGCCATGAAGAGTCGTGTCCGTAAAAAGGAGAGGATCTTAGGTGCACGAGCAAGGCTTGTGGACCAACTCCGCTTCACCTCTGTAACCGCCCCCGTTTCTCCGCTTTCCGCATGTCTCGCGGTTGCCGCGTACACTGTTTAAAATGCCCATTAACGTGCAAATGGAGGCGTATGATATCAAAGCATCGCGAGAGCAGACTGCCCCGCATGCTTTCTACTCACTCTCGCGGTACTTTCATGTTTTGATTGATCTACGCAGCGCCAGCAACAACACACGTGATCACCTGCAGTCAGGTGGTGGGGGCGCGGAGATGCTGAGATGGGCAAAAGACGAAATAACGTTATAACATTTCGTCTCGTCTCGTTTTGGTCAACGAAAATAAAGAGACATTTTAGCTTAGTTTTTATTTTGTAAACCACTTTTAGTCTCGTTTTTATTCGTCAACAATATTGCATTATACATTTTATTATAGTCATCGTCACATGACCAGCATTTTCGTTACGTCTCGTCTCGTTTTCGTCACGTGAAAAAGGTTCGTTGACGACTATATTTCGTCATACTTTTCGTTGACGAAAGCAACACTATGTGCCAGTGATTATTTTTTGGCCATTTTTTTCTTAAAAGTGTGTCATAAATGTCAATGTCAACTTATAAGCCATCTTCACTAATTGGAACAAGAAGTCTACATAAGGACAAACATGGTAGTGAATTTAAAAAAGGCTTCAACAGCAATCAAAAATGTGTGTAGACATATTTGTCTTATAGTCTAACAGTAACACGTGATAGTTTGCTTGATTGTAAAATTACAACCAGAATTTGAATCTTTTTCACAGAAATCATTGAACAGAAATGTGTGGACAGCAACAAATAGCAAAGCCACGAAAACAAAAAAAATTTGCATAACATTTTGACAACACATCAGAGTCTCTCCTCAGCAGCAGATAAAACATAATCACACATCGTGGCTCCTGTTTGTTTGTTCTCTGCAAGCATTTGTTTGGACACAGATTCTATTGCAAGCCAGTAAATAGGAACATTGCTCTATTTAGCTGTGATAAATTGCTTTATTCGACTCTACGATTTGTGCCGTCCCACAGAAATGCCAGTTATTCCACACCGAAGGACTTCGAGTACTGATGAACACGCTTCAGCTCGGTTACCTTGGAAACATCGCTCGAAGTGAAGAAGGCATCTGAAGGAGCAGACAGACACTGTCAGAGAAAGTTCCAGCTGGTATTGCTGTAAACATCTGAGCCATATGCTGTTAATATGACCAAATGAGTTTGGAGAGCAAGGCTGATCTTATCTGGTGAGACGGCAAACAGATTTCCCCCCCAAAAAGGGGGGTTTGTTCTTCACACATGTTGTTCGGTTATACCTTACTTATCATTGGGTTTACATTTAATATGGAATATTTAATTAAATCCAAAAATAAACAAGCAATTTTTACAATTTTTGTAAAGAGATAGTTAAAAAAAAAAAATCCTTTCATCATTTATTCACCCTGAACTGATGAAAGGATGTCCATGACATCCATCTGCGTACTCTCTTTTCAACTACAGCTATTAACAAGAATTTTGGTCTGTTTTCACTCAAAAATGTCTCATCTGTCATCAGTGTTGCATTATTGAGATCTGCAATAGTTTTGCCTTCTGCTGCCTCCAGTGGCAACTTTAGGTATTGCAGATCTATCTAGCAAATACTTTAATATGCACCATATTTTCTTTTTCCACAGTTTACTTCTAATCATTTCTGACAGCTGTGGTTGTGAGCAAAAGGGCAACCACACTGTAGGCTAACACTGGATCAGGCGAGGTTAAGTGTCTTGTTTAAAAGCATAGTACCAATGGTCACAGGAGGTGCCCAGAGACAGATCTAAACATGTGCCTTCAAATTCATGGTGACTGGATTTTTTGAGTGACCCTCCTCAAGATATCAGCATAATGAAGCTGTCAGTATAAATATCAACAATCTTGCTATTCTGATGACAGCTGGATGACTGAAAACTGAATACTCGGGAATGCTTGCCCTTAAGCGTCTTCTAAGAAAAAAAAACACATTCAAAAGACAAAATGTGCGTTGGGGTACATGCGGCCAGAGGTTGAGTTACGGGAAAAATATGCAATATTTTTGTGTCTGATGACATAGTGGAGAAAAAATGAAAACTGGGGGTCATATTTATTCTTTATGATCCCTAAAGGACATTTTCTCTGAAGTACATATGTAAATGTTTTTTGAGGGATTACTGCACCAAAACACAGTACTCATTTACACTACAAGGTGCCTGGTTTTTCAGAATCAGATTATTAAAATATTTTTATGTCACAAAAGAACAATCTGATACAAAAGCACAATGACACTGTAATTAGTTTGATGCCATCAACACATTTACAACAGAAAATGCAGTATTTATTCAATTATTTTTCTACAGAAATGTTCTGTAGCTCAACTGGTAGAGTATTGTGTAATGCAATGGTCATGGGTTCAAATCCCAGAAACACATAAAAAAAACATGAATGCACGACACTGTAAAAAGTAAAAGTTGTATCAACTTTATTTTAGGTGATACCAATTAAAGTAAATAAATTTTTCTATTTTTTTATAATTATTTTTTAGGATTTACCAACTGAAGTAAGTTTTTTAAGTCAACCAGCTTTCACTATTAACAGTGTTTGTCACTTTGGATAAAATTGTTTCCCAAGTGTGTTTATAGTACACTGTAAAAATAATATAATATCAACATATATTTTTATGTTACTTTAACTTAATGAATTAAGTTAAACAATTTTAACTTGTTTTTTTTTTAGTTATGTTAAAGAGACACTCCACCTTTTTGAAAATATTCTCATTTTTCAGCTCTCTAGAGTTAAACATTTGATTTCCGACGGAAAATTAAAAGTTGCAATTTGGCTAGGAACTATATTCTATATATCTCATTCCGGCGTAATAATCAAGGACTTTTGCTGCCATACCATGGCTGCAGCAGGCGCAATGATATTACGCAGCAGCCGAAAATAGTCCCCTGCTATTAAGGGACTATTCTAGGGCATTGCTTAATATCATTGCGCCTGTTGCAGAAAATTCCTTGATTATTACTCCGGAATGAGAGCAGTATAGTTCCTAGCCAATCGCACACTGTAAAAAAAAAATTTTTTTTCACAGAAATATACTGTATTATTTTACTGAAATTTTCTGTTTTTTTACATTACGTGTAAATGTCATTAAAATAAAGAAAAAAACTTTTATTAAAAACATTAACCATAAAATAAAATTAATAAACTGTAATTTCACTTAATGAGAAATCATAGTTTTTTTACAGGATTATTCTTATTTTTAATTGGCTTGAATGTTAAATTACATTGAATTCTATGTAAAAATACAAAAAAAATCACATATTTAAAATTAAGACAACTATATGTTTTTTTTAATAAGAAACCTTAACTTTAAGGTAAATACATGTAAAAAAACAATCGTAAAAAAACGGTAAAAAGTCTGGCAGCAAAGTTGCCAAACACTTACCTTCAAATTACAGTAAAAAACCTTAAGTTATTCTACGGAATAATTCTGTTTTTTAAAATACAGATATTTACCGTAAAATGTACTATATTTTTACAGTTCCACTGCTGAAGAATGAAAAGAAAATCCCATTAAAAAATGTCTGTAGAATGTAAAAGAAATGAATAAATCTGCATATAAACTGGATATTATTGCAGAAATACCTCAAAATGATAAAATTAAATGAAGTCTTCTTTTTTACACAGTATTCTTTGGTAAATTCATAACATTATCAATTACATCCACAAGAACTATCTGTCAAAGTACAGATTTTTAGATGTAAAACACAAAAAAAGTTACATAACATTACTTAAAATACCGTATTTTAACAGCTTTAGGCTTTTATTTTATGGGATTATCAAATCTATTAATATTAAATTCCTGTTAAATTTTGTTTTTGAACTGTAGAAATAATAAGATCACATTATAATAGCTTGCAAAGCCATATTTTTATGGTCATTACTTTATATAAACCATATTGCACAGTAATTACAAGCATTTATCCAATATATCTACATACCTTTCCCATTAATGTATAGGGTTTAATTTGAAAAAAACATACTTTTATAGTAATTAAAAGCAACTATCCAATATATCTACAGACTCTTCTCATTAATGAATGAAGTTAACTTTATAAATACATTACTTTATAGTAATTAAAAGGAACTATCAATTATATTTACAGACTTTACCTATTAATTTACAGGGTTTACTTTAAATTAACATACTTTTATAGTAATTACAAGGAATTATCAAATACACTTACGTACTTTTCCCATTAATCTATAGGTTTACGTTGAATAAATTTACTTTTATAGTCATTACACACAACTATCTAATATATCTATATACTTTTCCTATTAATTCATGAAGTTCAGTTTATATAAAATTTTTTATAGTAAATAAAAGCAACTATCCAATATATCTACATTACTTTATCATTACTGTATAGGGTTTACTTTATATAAACATTATTTTATAGTATTTAAGAGCAACTGTCCAATATATCTACATTCTTATCCCATTAATTTAAGGACCCACATAGCAATTTTGGCAAAAGTAAAAGAAGTTTTTCCTCGGCCCACATACAACAAATAATGACGGCCCTACAATGGCCCAGTTCTGGATTAGAGACAAGGGCCAGATAATATCCCATAACCGGCCCAGATCAGGTTAATTGGTACCAGTTCTCAGCCATAAGTCACCATATTAAAACCAGCATTTAACCAGAACTTCCAAAACTGAGCCATAACTCAGCCTGATCTTGCCCAAAATATATTAATAAATAACACAAAAAATTACTTTGAAATTATTTGCCATTTTTATTAATCAATAACACAAGTCAATAACACTACGACATCCACATTGTATGTGTTAAAACTATTCTAATATAAACTGCCAGCAATAAACAAAAATACTAGTTTGTTCAAATACATTATTGGCATGAATCTAACACCAACAACTTAAATTACAAAGCAATTTAATCCTTAGTAAACAAACAGAAGTTTAGAACAAACTAATAATAAAAAAAAAATAAAAAAACATTGTGACAGTTACACTGGTGTGTGAAACATAGTTTGCCCAAATGACCAGCTATACACAAATACAGAAGTTTTTCATTGAAATTAACATATTAGCATGAATTAAAATTTAAATGAATTACCATGGGTAAATACAAGTTTGAACCAAACTGAACTTAAAAGTTAGTTAAGTTAATTAGAAACACTACAACTTCATGTGTATGTGAAACCAACTCTACAGTCAGCTTTACGGAAAGATACAAGTTCCAGTTAAAGTATTAGCATGAATCTAACTGAGGTAATTTCAAATCGATCGAAAAATTAAAACAATACAATTAATAAAATTGAAACAAAAACAATCCAACACTAATAATAATAATAAATGTGTATGAGAAAGTGTTCAAGATTGTCCTCAACAAGAAGTACTGCTTCTCAGCTCCTCTTTCCATAGACGTAAACATTACAGCAGCCCACTGTTATATTAAAGAAAATAGATGCAAATGAATATTTGTTATTAAGCCAAAGCCATATAATACAGCAATTAAAAGCATAAAGATATACTTCAAAACAGACAGATAGACCATTAGAAGTTGCTTTGGACGAAAGTGTTAAATGTCTAAATAAAATGAAACATAGCTTAGACCTTAAAGACGTACTTTTCATTAAGGTACTCAAAAGCAAATGAGATCTGAGCATGTACTTAAAGGACAAGTTCGGTATTTTACACTTAAAGCCCTGTTTTCGGATTGTTTATGATGAAATAGAACGGTTTTGACTGAAATTTCGAGATATGTGGCTGCCCCGAGAATTTTCAGGTGTTTCTTGTATCACCTCCCACCTCTATAATGGGTCTAATAGGTGCACTGGAACAATCCTTTCTTAAATGCATTAAACTTTCGTTTACAAAGACGTGAAACTCACCGAGTGGTCAGGGGTGTTCATTGATATGCTCACACAAAAATCGCTGCAAAAGATGCTTTCTGACACAGTCAGCAGTATCATTCAACCAACCCGTGCAAGTTATTTGAACAAACCCTAATAAACATATTAAACTACTCCATATGTATTGAGTATTGTTTTTGTTTATGAAAATATTATAACATCGCTTCTTACGCAGGTGGAGACATGAGCTTATGAAAGTATTTGCTTTTTTATTTAAAACATAAAAAAAATAAGCTCAAACACATTAAGAACTATTATAAACATTAACTAAGCGGATTATGTCATGTATATAATGTACTGTAATCACATTTTTGTAATAATATATAGTAGCAGAATAAATAAATCAGCTAACGTTAAATCAGCATATTTTTTTATCAGCATTTTAAGTGTTTTTAAACAATTCTTGTATTTATTGTTTACTGGTAGTTTCTATGAAAGGTTTTACTGGATGGGGTTAAAACAAATGTTTTGTAGAGATTTACTGCATTTGTGTTAGCTATTATAGCAACCCCTGATTGCACAAAACGGCACACTTGTGTCCTTCGTAATAGGCTACCGTTAGCTATAGTGGCTCACCGGAAGTCATAAACCGGAAAGCTCAAAGATGGCGGCGCCCGCATTTACGTCAAGAAACGTCTCGGTTACGGATGTAACCCTCGTTCCCTGAAGGAGGGAACGGAGACGTCACGTCGTGACCGACGAATTGGGAACTCGCTTAGAGAGACCAATCTGCTTCGAATACTACTAAAACGCCAATGAACTTGGCATTGAGATATTTGCATAATGCTGGCGCCGCCCCGCCAGGTGCGTATATAAGCAGCAGGTGCAAATAAGGAAATCAGCTTCTTTTTCGCTGAGAAAGCCGGAAAGTGTGACCGGCCTTAACAGCAGGTGGCAGCACCTGTGGCGACGGGACGTGACGTCTCCGTTCCCTCCTTCAGGGAACGAGGGTTACATCCGTAACCGAGACGTTCCCTTTCAGTCGGTCACTACGACGTCACGTCGTGACCGACGAATTGGGAATCCCTATCAAAACGCCACTAGGGGCTGACCTCTTCCAGTGTCTGCGTAAAGCCCTCCGGTTCCACTTAAGGAGGAGGAGAATTAGGTTTTAAGGCAGAAGGCCGGGCACTAGATGTTCCTTTAACCCCACAGAAGTGCCAGCGACTGGGAAGCGCCCTACCTGAGCGGGATAGGAACGCTGCGGAAGCCACCACCCGTCTTAAGGGTTAATGGTGGGCGAAAGTCAACCGTAGTTGAGGTAAAAATGACAGCCGTGGCTGTGTAAGCAAAGCAGTGCTCTGCTAAGGGAAACGTGGGCTAGTAGGATTAACCCCACGGAAAAATACTCACAAAGGAACCCGGTGGGACACAATGTGGAGCCCGAGCCAACACGTAGGTTCGCGAGGATGCAGCTAGTGAAGGCTGACAGCCAATGCTCCGCAACAAAGGCTGCCAAGGCAGCGGAGGAAGAACAATTCAAACCATTACGCATTTTTGTTCTGAAGGCCTTCCATACTGACACAGTTATGAAGCATCAGATGGAGGCTGCAAGCCGACCTGTGAGACTGTTCTCCGTGCTCCCCCTGGTGAGGAAAGAACACGAGAGGATACAGGCTCAATACGAACACTGTAAAATCTAATGAACGTATTAGGTGTCGCCCAACCAGCAGCTCTACAGATGTCTGTTAGCGAGGAACCACGAGCTAGAGCCCAAGATGAGGCAACGCTCCGTGTGGAGTGCGCTCTCAAATTAAAGGGGCAAGGAATACCCTGAAGATTATAAGCCAGGGCGATAGTATCAACTATCCAATGAGACATCCTCTGCTTAGTGACAGCTTTCCCTTTCTGCTGGCCACCATAACAAACAAAGAGCTGGTCTGAGGTCCTGAGGCTTTGCGTGCGATCCACGTAGAGTCGCAGTGCGCGTACGGGGCACAACAAAGCCATGGTTGGGTCTGCGTCCTCCGGAGGCAGCGCTTGCAAGCTCACCACTTGATCTCTGAAAGGAGTAGTGGGAACTTTGGGCACGTAACCTGGTCTGGGCCTCAATGTTACGCTTGAGGCAGCAGGACCAAACTGAAGGCACGAGTCGTCAACAGAGAATGCATGTAAATCCCCTACTCTCTTCACTGAGGCCAATGCTAGCAGGGTCAGAGCTTTCATTGATAAAAGCTTCAGACTCACAGACTGCAAAGGCTCGAACGGGGGGGCCTGAAGGGCTTTCAGCACCATGGACAGGTCCCAGGGAGGAATAGAAGGAGGGCGCGAGGGGTTTAGCCTACGAGCGCCTCTTAGAAATCTAACAACCAAATCGTGCTGGCCAACTGTTCTGCCGTTAATAAGTGAGTGATGAGCAGAAATAGCAGCGATATCAACTTTAATGGTGGAGGGTGACAGCCTACCGTCTAACCTATGTTGAAGATATAAAAGCACGGTGTTAATAGGGCATTCTCTGGGGTCCTCGCGTTGCGAAGAGCACCAGGTGACGAAAAGGTTCCATTTAAACGCGTAAGCCCGTCTCGTAGACGGGGCTCGTGCCGCGTTGATTGTGTTAGATACCGCTTGCGGTAAATCACTTAAACCTTGCGCGCGCTCAACGACCACACATGGAGATCCCACAGGTCGGGGCGCGGGTGCCATAATGTGCCCCCTCCTTGAGAAAGAAGGTCCTTCCTCAGGGGAAACCACCAGGGAGGGGCTGTCGCGAGGAGCATTAACTCTGGAAACCAATTCTTGCTCGTCCAATATGGGGCGATCAGTAAAAGGTTCTCCTCGTCCTGCCTGACCTTGCACAGTGTCTGTGCGATTAAGCTCACTGGGGGGAATGCGTATTTGCGCATCCCCCGAGGCCAGCTGTGTGCCAATGCGTCCACGCCGAGGCTGCCCTCGGTTAGTGAATAAAATAGGCGACAGTGGGTATCGTCCGGCGACGCAAACAGATCTATCTGCGCACGACCGAACTTCTTCCAAATTAGCTGGACCGTCTGGGGGTGGAGTCGCCATTCGCCGGGGCGCGCAGCTCGAGAAAGCGCGTCCGCTGCTGTATTGAGCGAGCCCGGAATGTGAATGGCACGAAGGGACCTCAGATGCTTCTGACTCCAAAGGAGGAGATGACGAGCGAGATGCGACAGGTGACGGGAGCGCAAACCGCCTTGACGGTTGATATACGCAACGGTCGCAGTGTTGTCGGTGCGTACTAGTACATCCTTCCCTCGCAGCTCCGTAGCGAAGCGTACAAGTCCCAGATATACTGCCCACAACTCTCGGCAATTGATATGCCAGTGCAACTGGGGTGCTGTCCACACCCCTGAAGCCGTAAGCTTGTCGTACGTGGCACCCCAGCCCGTGTCGGACGCATCTGTGTGTACAACAGCATGCTGAGCGATCTGTCTCATGGACACACCGGACCTGAGAAACGCGGGGTCCGACCACGGGGGGAATGTTAGGCGACACGCAGGTGTAATGGTTACACGATGGATGCCGGCGCGCCACGCTCTCCTCGGGACTCGATCGTGAAGCCAACGCTGAAGCGGTCTCATATGGAGCAGCCCGAGCGGTGTCACGGCCGCTGCTGCAGCCATATGCCCCAGGAGCTTCTGAAATTGTTTCAGCGGGACCGCATTCTTCCCTCGGAATGAACCGAGGCAAGTCAGAATTGACTGGACGCGCTCTTCTGTCAAACGCGCCGATAAATCGATCGAGTCCAGTTCCATCCCGAGAAAAGAGATCCTCTGCGTGGGGCAGAGTTTGCTCTTCTCCCAGTTGACCCGAAGACCCAAACGGGCGAGATGCCGAAGCGTTAAATCTCTGTGCTCGCACAGCGTCCGTCGAGAATGCGCTATTATAAGCCAATCGTCGAGGTAAGCCAATATGCGAACGCCGCTCTCTCTGAGGGGTTTTAACGCCGCCTCCACTACTTTCGTGAACACACGGGGAGAGAGGGATAGCCCGAACGGTAAAACTTTGTACTGGTATGCCCGTCCCTCGAACGCAAACCGGAGAAACGGTCTGTGACGAGGGATTATGGACACATGAAAGTACGCGTCTTTCAGGTCTATTGCCGCAAACCAATCTTGGGGGCGAATTGAATTGAAAATTTGTTTCGGTGTTATCATCCTGAAGGACCTCTTCTGCAGAGAATTGTTCAGAACGCGCAAATCCAAGATCGGTCGCAACCCACCGCCTTTTTTGGGTACTATAAAATACGGGCTGTAGAAGCCCGATCTCATCTCGGTTGGAGGGACCGGCTCGATCGCGTCCTTCGCCAACAGGACTTCGACTTCTGCACGCAGTACGTGTGCATCGGACGCTTTCACCGTGGTGAAACGAATGCCCGAGAATTTGGGTGTGTGCCGGATGAATTGAATTTCGTAACCGAGGCGAACAGTGCGTAAAACCCAACGAGACGGGCTGGGAAGCTGAAGCCACGCCCCCAGGGACCGTACGAGGGGAATTAACGGCACTGTCGGGGTACCCGCGGTGGGGCGGCTGAGCGGGACAGGTGGTACTGCCGGTACGTCTGCTGAGACAGCATAAGTATCTACAGTATGTGTGTGTGTGACACTGACCTGAGCCCGCTGAGGGTGACGGTCGTCTGGTCTCCTCAGCGGAGAGCACAGACTCCGAGGAGGGTGCTGGTGGTCCCGTCTCCTCAGCGGAGAGCTGGAACTCCTCAGAACACCCGCTGGCGATAGAGGAGAGGGAGGAAGAGCATGTGAATGCCCGCTCACATCTCTCTCGATCCTCTGAAGACCTGGAGAAGGAATAGGAATGCACTCTTTTTGTGGTTTTGTGGGTGCCGGCTGAGAAGCCGGCGGAACAGAAACAAAAGGAAACCAAAGATTCTCCACCCGGCCCTCTACCGGTGGAGGGAGCGATGCCATCACCGTCTCCCGTAGAGTGATCCCATCCCAATCCAGGTCGCCCGTCTCAGGGCCGCTTCGTCTTCCGTTTACCACGGGAAGCGGGTGGGGCGGGCGGGGCGGGCTGTCGACGGCTGTTCCCCCTCCGTGGCCTGGAAGATGTTCTAGTGGGGGGGGCGGAGGCAGCCGCCGCAGGGCGCCCTCGGCGAGGAGCAGACGGGCCCGCCGGCGCTGGAGGGCGAGATGCAGGTCGCTTGCGCCGGGGCATGATCTGTGCGATCGCCTCTGTCTGCTTCTGGGCGGCGGAGAACTGCTGGGCAAAAGACTCCACCGACTCACCGAAGAGGCCAGCCTGTGACACTGGAGCGTCCAAGAACTTGTTCTTGTCCGCTTCCGACATGTCAGCCAGACATAGCCATAAGTGGCGTTCCTGGACCACCATCGTGGACATGGCACGACCAATCGCCTGCGCTGTCACCTTCGTAGCGCGAAGAGCCAGGTCAGTGGCAGCCCGGAGCTCCGAAAGGACAGGCGAGTCGTGTCCTCCCTCGTGCAGATCCCTCAAGGCTTTGGCTTGGTGAACCTGCAGCAACGCCATTGCGTGCAGGGCTGAGGCCGCCTCTCCACATGCCTGGTGGGCAGCGCCCGTTAAACCGGAGGACTGTCTGCAGGCACGAGAGGGGAGGGTTGGGCGGTCCTTCCAAGAGGGAGCGTGTGCCGGACACAGCTGCATCGCGACAGCACGCTCCACGGGAGGGATCCCCGTATAACCCTTAGCGGCTCCGCTGGTGAGGGAGGTGAGGGGGGAGGGCTGAAACGGCCGTAATCTCGTGGAAAACGGCGACTTCCAGGTTCTAGTCAGCTCCTCGTGCACCTCGGGGAAGAAAGGCACCGGTGGAGAGGGTTGTGAAACCCGGGCAGCTCCAAAGAACCAATCATCCAGGCGGGACGGTTCGGGCTGAGGGGGGGGAACCCACTCTAACCCTACGGTCTCCGCCGCTCGAGCGAGCACGGCCACCATCTCTGGATCGAACTCCGGCGTCCCAACCCGACCAGAGGGAGGAAGGGCGTCGGGGTCCACGTCAGGGGGAGGAGGCCCACCCTCGGATGCTGCGGCGTCGGTGGACCCGGAGGGCGGCACGATGGATTCTAGAGACATCGTAGAACACGACGCTGAAGTCTCCATCGGCACATCAACCGGCTGTGGATGAGGAGGCTGAGAGCCTGAGGACGAATCCCCCGCTCGGCTCAGCACAGTGATGCGCAGGTCGTCTTTTGAGAGCTTCACAGCCGCACCGTGGCGGCGTTCAGCACTCGCATGACGAGGGTTGCGTTTTTCCCGGAGGAAAGACAACCGTCTGCGCAAATCCACAAGGGACATGTTCTCGCAGTGAGAACACTTACCCCCAGCGAACGCTGCCTCTGCGTGCTCGATGCCCAAACACGAAAGACAACGCTCGTGACCGTCCTTCGGACCCATGTATTTGCCGCACCCAAGATCGCACGGACGAAAAGCCATCCTGAAAAGGACGCTGATGTCCGGATATACGAGAGAGTGGCTGCCTTTAACAAGGCACAAAGCTCTCTCGTATCACTCTTTTAGGGAAATTCACTCAGATGCTTAGTTGATGAGCGCACAGGAAGGCAACGCACACACTAAACTCAAAACAAAATAAAGATGTAGAGTCGTGGAATTAAGCGAAGCGTCCGCTGTGGTACTGCTAGTCCAACCAACTTCAGCAATCGAATCCCACCAGAGTAGAGTAGCTTCTCAGTAGCAGATACTGCCGGCTTTCGAAGCGATAAAAAGCTGATTTCCTTATTTGCACCTGCTGCTTATATACGCACCTGGCGGGGCGGCGCCAGCATTATGCAAATATCTCAATGCCAAGTTCATTGGCGTTTTAGTAGTATTCGAAGCAGATTGGTCTCTCTAAGCGAGTTCCCAATTCGTCGGTCACGACGTGACGTCGTAGTGACCGACTGAAAGGGAACAGGTGGATATAAACAAAAAGATGACAACATGAGCCTCAACATTTAATTTACCTTGATGTTTTACGTGTCTACTGGAATATACACCCCATCATCCTTTTTGTCCTACTCCATAGTCTTCCAAGTCTTGATGAACACAGACCTGACACACTTTCACCAAAAAAGAAAATTTAAACGTTACAGAAATACATTTTCAAATATTATTTTTTTAATAAATGTTCTAACAACGGGAAGACCAGATAACCAATTTAATTAACTTCATTAATAATATGATTACAGTAATTCTTATGCCTAACAACAGCTAATAATGGCCGTCAAACTGCAATAGCCTATAACACATACTACATGATCACGTAAACGTTTGCATCCCTTTATTCGTTTGTTAGACATTTAAACTAAAACATTTTATGATTGAAAAAGTTTAAATACTCAAGTTCAGGTACTTACTAGTAATCTTGTTCTTTCTTCTTCTTTAACTTTTATTGGCGGTTGGCAACTAGTATCTTTCACCCGCTTTGAAATCTGTGTCCGTTATGATGGCCGGCTGCAGGCAGCGTTGCTCCTGTAACGGTTACCCCGCCTATTGGTTTATTTGATTGGCCACCGCTCGGCTTGCGTCAACAGGAAAGCAGAGGAAAGCTCGTCATCTGTTATGTGATTGGCCAGTGGCACTCACCTTTTTTTGATTTGATTGGCCATCTCAATCATTTTTGATAAGGTGTTCTACATAATGCTGCGTTGCAAGAACGTACAAACGGATGACGTTAAAATAACGCGAGAGGGATTTGAGATCATAATCCTGCGCATGATTTTTCGAGTCGTTCTCGCAGTACTTTGATGTCATCCGCTTGTAGGTTCTTGATGCACTGCATAATAAACTACGCATCCAAATGTAACGCGATCGTTTTTAACACTTCGGCAGGCAAAAAGCACAGTGAAACATATTGAGAGTGAGGAGTTGTCGTCATGATACAGAGCTCCTCCCCCTTTCCGCCATGTTGGCAGGATTCCGGCGGCAGAACATGATTGTTTACGTGTGTTTTTAGCTCGGTAGTAGATGAGGTTTTTCGCAATTCTACACTGTTTTACCATGCCTGGCAGTAACTGCTGCGTGAAAAACTACTCCAGCACATCACACAATACATATGGAAAACATTGGAACAGTGGAATACAGTTTTTAGGTTACCGAAATGGAGACACCATTATGCATAACAAAGACATCTCAAACAATGGCATATTTGCTTTAAAAATGTCATAATTGAACGAATGACACTTAATAACAGTTGTCATAAACATGCATAAAACCTCCTTTGTATTCATCATGACATGTGTCATGTCATAAATAATTATGAAGGTTTTATGTCAGTCTTATCCCTTCAAGTAAAGTGTTGGAAACGTTTGTGTATATTGAACCGTTCAATTTGAACGTCTCGTTACAACCTAGTGTTTAGAAACCGTCGCAGTTAATTACTTTGTCATTTTGGGCAAAAAGGGTCTGCTAAATGCAATGTAACTTAATTACAATACACTAAACGCAAGTGAAGAAACGTAAGTTACCTTTGCCAGTACAATGCTGTTTGTGAGCTTGTTCCTGTAAGGTCTCTTTTCTTTCGCCTTGCTTTATTCATTTTCTTTATCGTATTTGTAGATCGTCTCCGAAATAATAAATTAAAAGAGGTCTGGAAGTCGTGTCTCTGTGAAGTTGCCCCTGGCAACTGATAGCGTCACCTACCATCATGGCCGACCGGCGCAGACCCCGCCCAAATCGGCACGTGACTCCTCACTCTCAATATCGTTTATTTATACAGTATCTAACTTTTTTATTAACAAAAGCACCAACATACAAAATTCTCGTTGGGGAACAAGATATACATGCGTAAATACAATATACAGTAGGCTATCTGACATTTGATCGTAAACAATGATAGCTTTACAGTCGTTGAAGTTAGAAATTTTGAGCAGGAATAAACCCCCTGCTACAATGAAAAGCGCGCAAAAGCAAATTTAAATAGAAACAATCCATGGTACAGCTCAAGAAACGTTATCAATACTTTAAAATTCAGAAAGAAAAACGTCTGGAAGTTCAGGATCACTTGAACAAAATTATCTTGACCATGATCTGAAACCATGTTTATGTAACTGAAATGTAAACAAACATAATTGTCCAAATACATTAGCTTCTTTTATTACAAAACTATTTAAAAAGGGTTAAATTACATTAAGATTTAGAAAGCCTAAAAATACTTAAATTCTTATAATTATTTATTGTAAATCACAGTTTTCAAATGTGGCTTACAATCACTAAACTGATCTGGGCCACATACTTCCCACCCACAATTGGCCCAAATGTTACCTGCCATCATGGATCTAGTGCCATCATTGCCCATACTTGGCTGACGTGTTGCATGCCATTGCCATTATACATTGCTGCTGAAATGGCGGGCGGTGGCTAGCTGTGGACACTTCCGTTTTCGACCACAGCAATAAAAAAAGTACAATGCAGCCAGTTCACATCATACATACGCCCACTCCCCTAACATATAGCCTAAATACAGAATGAAAATACCAGTACACAGAGGGTATTTAGAACAGAGACAGACAGAGCCAGACGACCTGAATGGAGTAAAACAAGCTTGTACTATCCTAACATGTTAGAAGTCTTTGACTTCACAGTCATTAATGGCCATCTTGTGATCTTCATCCCACTTTTACGGAGTCCATGGGCCCATGAGCCCCAAAGTCTATTACAGATGCTGGCCTGAGGCTCTTTTTCCAGTACATACTTTGCAGTACATACTTTGTGTCTGTATCTTATCAACTTTGGCTTCTGATGTCAGTTAGATGGCATGCAGACAGCTGGGAATTAAAATTAGCACCTCACACCTATCAAATACAGGGCAACTGCAAAACTTCCAAGTCCCCTGCAACCAATTCAGAAATATACAATTAAGAAATGTATTATATTTCAGAAGCAAAGATAAACTTTGCTGGCCACATCAGCTTAAGATTCAACAAGTGCAGAAATAAGAGTGATAGATAAAAAATATATGCATAAAATAAAAAAATAAAAAGCGCTATGTAGGCTACCTTTCATGCAGATATGTTGTAAATAAAAATTGAACATAATAATAACTGTGTGTTATACTACAGACACACATCTAAAAATATTGCCTCGAAAGATGAAATACTGCAGGAGGTATTGTTGCACAGCTAAATAGGCCTATACAGTTATTGTACAGGTAATAATTGCACAGCTTAAGTTTTATATAAAATTCTGAAATCAAGAATAGTCAGTGATTGTTTATGCATCATATTTCCCGTGTTTTACTGTCAGGCACTGACTTAGTGTTTACAATTCTGAAGTGTTCTGTAACAATTTCATAAGTGGCAGAGAAAAATTGAATGGCAACATTTTCAGACCCCACCCATGGACTGTATCAGCTGCTGCTGTCTGGCAAGTGGTGCTGCAGCCTCAAGTCTCTGAGCATCATGCTTTGGGACAGTTTTTCTGCAAGACAACCAGGCTTAAGAATGCTGGAAACTACTAACCTCCTAATGCCTGTCTGCTTGTTGATGTGAAAGGACTGAATCTTGTGTCCTGATATGTCCTCTTTTGGCTTGGATTTTAAGGGTGAAATTGTCCTTTTTGTCTGTTTGAAATGCTGCCCTGACAGTGGTTTTCTGTTATCGTATATATTGACCATAGACTATATTGGCACATGTCCACTTTAAAAACATTGAAGACACAAAGTCAATCTGTATATTCAACAAAATTCAAGGCCCTCACTGTGAAATCATTAGGCCACTACACAATTTTCTCGGTTGATGGGGAAAACAGCCACACTATGAATAAAGCTTTACAATGGGGTGCTATATTTTTTAATTTACAATAGGTGAACAATGTGTGAAAGACTAGGAATTTATTCTGGGGCTCAACAGTTCAACCAAGGCTCTTGCATAAACTTGAGCTTTGGTAAACTGGGGGTGAAGCAATTGAAGACATTAAAATGCTTGAAACATTAAACAACCGTGTAAGTGTAAACAATCATCGTAATTGTTTTTCTAGTCTCTCTCTCTGTGCTTTAGGTATCAAGAAAGTGCGCGCAGATTCAAATAATTGAATGTTGTACAATCATTGGACGAATCGTACGGCAGAGGCAATCTCGACCAATAACATCGCTTGACTTTGGGAGGGGGATATACGTCATAACGTAAGATCGCGCCATACTGGCAGTGGCCAGAGTAGAGAGCCTTGATAAAGTATGGAACGTTTTCAGGATATTCAGCTTTCACTAAAGGTAAATTAATATATTTACCCAGCCGGCACATGATCTACCTTTAACGTTGATATGATTAAAATAATGTCAGTTGTTGTTTAAACGTATATTGTGCGCGGGTCTGCGCCCCTATTTTAAGTTTGAAAATACGTCCGTTACTATCGGTCGGAGCAGCTGCTGCTTTGCGTTGATTTCTCTGTCAGACCTGGATTATTTTATATCTGCCTGTTAAATTCTTAAATTTTCAGCGAATTTTAGTTGATGTGTCAATGAAGAACAAAAGCTGGAATGTGAATAGAAGAAGGGGTCGTACGGGGTCTGTAAAAATACTCAAGTGGTGCTCGCTGCATATCAGGTAAGAGATCATTTTTCATTAACACTCTAACGTTTAGGGACACGGGTAGCATAACGTTACTGCAACCTCATAGGATAACTTAAATAGGTTATCGCTGTGTGTGTTTTTGTACTGCTTCGCTATTAGCGTAGCGATATTAGCACGTATTTCAATGTGTTCGTA
This sequence comes from Paramisgurnus dabryanus, assembly GCF_030506205.2. NCBI lineage: Eukaryota > Metazoa > Chordata > Actinopteri > Cypriniformes > Cobitidae > Paramisgurnus > Paramisgurnus dabryanus. The sequence continues at coordinate 4,297,440 of NC_133353.1, read as the reverse complement.
GTACATTACCATCTGACATTGCTGTGTTTTATATGACGTTATATGATTAATGTTGTCAGCTAATGTTAGTTTAAAACTCAAACGCATGAGGGGTAAAAAAGCGTGGGAATGAGTAACTTAAAGTGATAAAACAGTCATTTATTCGTTAGAGTATATGTTTACATAACCTCTTTATAATGACATTGAAAAGATATTTGATTTGTTTAACTTACTTGTTTAGATCAAGCATTGGAATAAGATTTTTATCGGGGGAGAACAACCAACAGAAAGACCCATTCACCAACTACAGTAAGTCAATTTTACCCACGTACTATTCGAAAACCAAGGATAGTATTAAGTATGATTTTCATACTGTATTTCATAAAGTAACACAGGGTAGGCGTAATAATCCATGGCTTTAGCCTACACCTTTCCGGCTGCCCCCCTTGTTTGTAATGAAATTGCTGTAAATATATTTTGTCCTATGTTCAGTAACCAAATAAACTTTCTTACATTCATTCTACAAATCTGAGCAACTTTCTGTCCTTTTGTCTTTCTTCTCCTGAAGTGGCGCACTGAAAGGGGAGATTCATGTCACCTTCACCAGTCCTTTCTTTAATTGCTGGAAACTGTTAAGGGAAAGACCCTCAGACATAATAGGATAAATGTGGCTGCAGGTAAAATTATTTGATGGTGTTAAGGTTTATCATTATCTAACAAACCAAATGCTTTGTTCAATAACAAGAAATCACGTTAGGGCCATTTTCTGGAAGAGAAATCCACTTGGACAGGTAAGTTAACGTTATGTGTAGCATTTTAATGTTTGTACATTTGTCCATATGACGCTAAAGGGGTTTATCAAATCTTTCTCACCCATGTTATGGTTCATATTCTGTGTTCAGTTTGACAAGGATCAAGAGGCCAAGGACCAGGTGGTGAAGTCGGAACCAGACCAGACAGCTCTCGCACAGCCAGCCTCTGAACCTGCTCTACAGTTTGAATCGCCCGGGTGAAGTTAAACTCTACTTTGCTGGTGACCCAGATGGCTGAGAACATGATAGGCTGAAACCCTGGAAGCTAAGAGGGAAGCGGCAAAGGAGTTCGAAGAAGAGCTGAAAAGCACGTCTTAATGAACACAAGGTGAGGATTTGTATGGAAATCCAACTGGTTTATCCAGATTATTTACAAGTGGATTTAAGATTTTGTTGATCACATCTACAGAGCAGCTTGAACCCTTTTAAGACATTTTAACCCCTTAAAGGCGGAGTCCACGATGTTTGAAAAACGCTTTGGAAAAGGAGACGGGCTGACTACCAAAACACACTTATAGCCAATCAGCAGTAAGGAGCGTGTCTACTAACCGACATCCTTGCCGGGTTGCGTATGTGTGGGGCGGGTCTATCAACAGAAGGTCCAGAGTCTATTGGGGTAGGGGCATGTTTGTTTAGGTGATTTCAAATATCAACATTGGCTTTCAAACATCGTGGACTCTGCCTTTTAATGTTCCTGCATTAGAAGCATTAATAGAGGCAAAGTTTGTTCATGCTCAATTTTCATTCGAGCTCCAAACTGAAATTATTGTTGAGCGGCAACCTAATGGCTCTGCTCTGGCGATGCTGTGAGGGAGGCAAAGTTGCCATTGTGTGTAAATTGAAAACAATACAATGTGGCCACGGCTGATGTGTAGGAATTTTTGCAAGCATGATACATCTTTTTTATTTTTCAGGACAAGGCCTGGTGAAAGCCACTACAGAGGATCATAGCCATCGTTGGAGTTCTGAAAGGACGTGGGTGAATATCAATCTGCCAAATGAACTTTGTGCATGCTAAAAATTCACATCTTTATATTAATACTGATTATATATGAACTTGTTTGTTTGTTACTGGAAAGAACTTAGCTTCTATTGTGTTTGACAGAAGGAGTTTTAAGCCTATGTGCATTTTCTAGATGTTAAGCATGAACAGTACTTAAACAACCATTACCCGTACCAGCTCTGTCCGTGCTCCATTTTCCATTGCAGATCATACTCAGAGATAGTACCCCTTAAATGCAGCTGGTCGTCATAGCAAGGCCACACACAACTGCCGCGGCGTAATGTTCAATGCGAGACACACACCAGCGCCCAAATTTAATTTAAAACGTTTCAGCATTACTCGGATTGTACTTAATTTAACTAAAACAAATATCATAAACATGTCTAATTAATACTTTATCAACACGTCATACTCCTGGAAAAGACCCACATAAATCACATATTTTAAAGGAATAGTCTACTCATTTTCAATATTATTTCATATTTTCATATTTCAACATATATCAATAATATGTTATTACCTTAACTAAGAATTGTTGATACATCCCTTTATCATCTGTGTGCGTGCACGTAAGCGCTGGAGCGCGCTGCGACGCTTCGATAGCATTTAGCTTTGAGTTCACTCAAAAACTCAAAAGTCGATTTAAAATTGCAGTTTAAAAAAACTTGCATGCATTGAAGACCCGTCACCCCTAGGAACAACATGAAACGATTGAATATATCTTCATATGATATATCAGGACACTTCTTAATTTCATCCTCACACTGGCTCATACATGGCTGGTGTAGTAAATATTTACCATAACTGTTTTAATCATGTTTTATGCGTGCTCCCACCACACTGTTTTCTACTGGCTGGCCATTAAAACTGAGCTCCCGCACAAAGAAGGGAAATACGTCACATCTCTTACTCCCGCGTTTGAAAATAATGTGGATAACAACATTATTCTGTTTGAGGTGTAACAAGCTGTGTTCCCACATGTTTAAAGGCTCTCTAAGCGAATCTGCGAGACGTTAGTTATTGTTGACGTTTGAAACTGTTTTCAAACAGACGGAGCGTAGCTAACTCCTCCCCCTCCCTTCCGTGCTTTCATGAACGCGCCCAACCCCCACCCCCAAATCCTTTGTCGTTTATTGGCTGGAATACTTTGTTTTGTTTTGTGATGCTAGGTTTGGCCACTTGTTGATATTGCCGTTTGTGAAGTCTAGGCTGTCTACAGAGATCGCGTTTTTTTACAGTTTGATCAACGGACAGGCAGCAAGCAGATAGTGAGGAGATGTTTCCGGTATGTAACAAAAAATGTTTTATGGTCTAAAACGCTTCAATTCCCTTAGAGCGCCTTTGTTTTGCTGCTTATGACCGTAATCATCATGGAAAACGTTGGTTTACTGATACTACACGCCAGAAGTCGCACCCATAATTCACGCAAATCGTCATGGGGTGTAGGAATAGTGTGCATAGGGCCCAAAATTATTAACAATAGGGTAACATTCTTCATAGAGCCATAGCTTATTTATTTTGCTTTTAAAGTGCACCAAATGAATGCACTTAACATTAAAATGAACACTTTTCTTTTGAGTGGAAATGTACATCTCAAATGGGGATCTGCAGTGAATGGAAAGGACATTGCTGTAAAATATCAGAAATATGTATGTATGTATGTATGTATGTATGTATTTAGTGAAAAAGTTGTTGATGCAAATGCACTTAACATAGACCTTCTGTTTGTTTTTTGTACATTTAAAACACAATATACTAATACAGAATGTGTGGACATAAACTGGAATGTTGGTTGCAATTACTGTCAAATAATGTTTATATTAAGTAAATCCCATGTACTATTAAGAAAAGTCTGTAGATATATTGGAGTTGCTTGTTATTACTGTCAAATTATATTCATATAAGGTTAGTCCCATGCACTTATAAGAAAGGTCTGTATATATCGGAGTTGCTTATAACAGTGGTTCTCAAACTGGGGTCCGGGGCCCCCAGGGGGGCCGCGAGATGGTGCCAGGGGGGCCCCAGTTTTATGACATTTTATAAAATACATTAAATTCTAATGAATTCTGGGAAATTAAACCAAAAAAAGGTAGCACTACTTTGTATAATTTAATGTTTTGTTTAATTAAAATGTGAAGTTTTAGAACAGTTTTTTGTCATAAATTTTCTTTGGGGGGGGGCGCGAAGGAATGCACCGTACACAAAGGGGGGCCGCACGCTGAAAAAGTTTGAGAACCACTGGCTTATAAAGTAAACCCCATGATGTAATGGAAAAAGTATATGTGTGTGTGTGTATATATATATATATATATATATATATATATATATGTATGGCAGTTGCTTGTAATTGCTATCAAATATTGTTTACATAAAATAAACATGTGTATTTTTACATATATGGGAGAATTGCTTGTAATTACTGTCCATTTATGTTTATATAAAGTGAACCCATGCATTGAGTAAATGTCATGTTGATATAAAGCAATTAGGGCTGTGTTGAAAAAATCGATTCACCGATTCTGAATCGATTTTCATGTTAATCTCTAAAGATCGATCCGTAACTCAAAGAATCGATTTAATAATTAATAACTTAAACTTGCCGCGTCATTGAATTTACGCATGCGCGCGAGGTGGAAGGACATTAAAAAAACGAACATAGCCGTCAGGAACGTTAAGCAAGCGGTTGTTTTGAAAACTCTAGAAACGCTCAAAGCTGCGATCTACATGTAAAATAATCCACTCATAACAAATGAACGAGTTATTTGTGTAATTTTTATAATAAGCGCCATGCAGTGAATCCACCGCGGGTTTCCAGTGAAACTCTCTCTCTCTCCCTCCCTCCCTCTGTGCTCATGCAGCCGGTCTCTGACGGGCAGAGGTTTCTTGAGGCGCGCGCAACGGGTCGCCAAATAAAGAGTTCTTCTTACAGATAATAATGCTAATAGTTGTAAAGGTTTCTGAACTTTAAGCAAGCTAATTACAAAACTCGCGTTTATATCAGTGACACGTGCGCTGTAGTTTGACGCCTAATTTGCTTATAGTACAAACATCTTTGTTCAGAAAGACGAGAAAGAGACGAAAATGTTAAAGTGTAATAGAAAGTAAAGAGCGTCAAAACAGACTTCATCACATCATAGCAACCGTCATAATATCTATAAAGAGGTCCGTCTCTCATATACAGGTATTTATCCTGTCTGTAGGTTTGTGCATACATTTATACCTGTTCATTTTACATACTGCCTATTTTTAATGTAATGTATGCATAAATACAAAATACAATGCATACTATAGCTTCAATAGTCTATAAAATTAATAACTCAATTAAAAACAAGATTCTGTCTATCAAGACTTAATCTGTTGTTATCATCTGGGCATTTTCACTTTAACATTATTAACTTTAAATTGTCCATATTTTAAAACTGTGGTGAGCAGTTAAAAGCTATAGTGAGTGGCAAATAACTGCACATTTTTATAATCCAAAAAACTGAAAAACATGTATACCATGAAATGTACTGATAAAATGACTCATGGAATAGATTTTTGGTCATGCCATGCACCCCTATCTGGCACCATTTCGGGCTTTTTTCAAAAACACTTATCTAAATCTCGAAGATCGGATCAGATCGGATCGGATCGAATTGAATCGAATCGAACAATGATAATCGATCCAAGATCTTGAGAATCGGAATCGAATCGATTCTTGAAATTTGAATCGAAACCCAGCCCTAAAAGCAATGTTTATATAAAGTATACCTCATACATTGATGGTAAAAAAATGTAAATTTATTGGAGATGTTTTTGTAATTAATGTCAAGTATTGGTTATATAAGGTAAACCCCCATAAATTAATGGTAAACGTATGTAGATATATTGGGAAGTTGCTTATAATTACCATAATAAATTTTTTTTATAAGGTAAAGCCCCCATACATTAAAGGTAACAAATATGTAGAAATATTGGAGAGTTGCTTGTTATTACTGCCAAAAAATCTTTATATAAAGTAAACCCCCCAGTATTTAAATGGTACAAACATGTAGATATATTGAAGAGTTGCTTGTTATTACTGTCAAATAATGTTCATATAATGTAAACCTGCATACATTAATGGTAAAAGCTTGTAAATTTAGTTTAGATGTGTCTATAATTACTGTCAAATAATGTTTATATAATGTAAACCTGCATACATTAATGGTAAAAATTTTAAATTTAGTTTAGATGTGTCTATAATTACTGTCAAATAATGTTTTTATAAATAAATAACTATTAAAAATATGTTTATGAAACGTAATATCACAAGATCTTATTTTTTTGTACAGGATAAACCCAATATTTAACAGGAATTTACTGTAAATAGATTGAATAATGACATAAAATAAAAGTTTAAGTCGATCAATATACTGGTATTAGGCTTTAAATTAGCGTATCTGAAGGTAATTATACTAAATTTTTTGTGTGTTTTAAATGGAAAAGTCTTTACTTTGACAAGGAGTTCTCGTAGATAAATTGTATTACCTTAAATATATACTAAATAATACTGTATTAAAACAGAAATCTTTGTTTTAATTATGTAATTTTAAGGTATTTCTGCAATTTTTAAAAGTTTTTATACAGATTTATACTTTCGTTTAACATTCAATGGAGATTTATTTTATGAAATTTTTTATTCTTTCTACAGCAGGTTGACTGTAAAAATACAGAAAATGTTTACGGTAAATATCCGTTTTCAAAAAACAACATTTTCCCGTAAAATAATTTAAGGTTTTTCACTGTAATTTGAGGGTAAGTGTTTGGCAACTTTGCTGCCAGACTTTTTACCGTTTTTTTACGGGGTTTTTTTTTACAGTGCAACTTTTAATTTTCCGTCTGTCTTAGTACATGATGTAACTACAGAAGAGTCTGTTTTAAATAGGAAAAATATCAAATCTTTGGTTATTTTTTAACGCGATGTTAATGGTCCAATCAGATTCAATGGATAATGCTAAGCTATGCTAAAAGTGGTACCCCCATACCCTGAGATCAGCTAAATGGATTCCAAAACGGTAAAAATCAAATGTTTAACTCTAGGGGAATTGGAAAATTGGCATATATTTTTTTAAAAAGTAGAGTGTCGCTTTAACTTATTCCTTAGTGTAGAAAAATAAAAAGTTGGATCAAATTGACCTTGAATTGATAACATCTAAAAAAAATTAAACCAAATATTTCGCTTTAGTTTCACTTAAGGAAAAATGTTTTAAGTTGAAAAAAATACATTTTGTATGTTTTACCAATTGTTTAACCCTTGTGCCTTGTTCCAATTCACTACCCTTTCGTGTTGTTAGCGGCCAAAAAAGGCCACTAAATTAAACGGCTGTAAAAATGTATCAGATTAATATTTTTTTCAAATTTTTTTGCATAAATCTGTTAATCAACCTCAGAACTGATCAAAACTACCAAATGTTTCCAAAAATTTCATGATTTTAACTCTTTAATTGCCAAGCTCATAAGTGATGCCACTGATTTGAGAAAAAAAAAAACACAAAATCACTGATTTTCAATATAAAAAGTGATTGTGGACTGAATTTTTTTTCACCCTTTTCACAGTCTTGGGCATGCCAAAAATTGGTAAAAACATTGGCTTTGATGCATTTTTTGTTTTTGTGCAGCATCAGATTAATTTTTTTTCTCCCTCATTTATTATTTGTGGCCATTTTTTCCCCATTGACTTCCATTATAACAACATTTTTTGATTGCAGAGCCATGACACCTTATTACCATGCATTTTTGATTCTTTGTGGTTTTAGTTTTTGCAAAGAGGTAAAATTTGTCATTTTTACTGTTGATCACCATGTGGCACAGTTAACCCTTTAGTAGCCTGTGCAAAAAAAAGAGCTTGAATTCTGGATTGTACATTGAGTTATATGGACTATAACAGCATATTAGAGAGAGAGAGAGAGAGAGAGAGAGAGAGAGTGTGTGTGTGTGTGTGTGTGTGTGTGTGTGTGTGTGTGTGTGTGTGTGTGTGTGTGTGTGTGTGCGTGCGTGCGTGCGTGCGTGCGTGCGTGCGTGCGTGCGTGCGTGCGTGCGTGCGTGCGTGCGTGCGTGCGTGCGTGCGTGCGTGCGTGCGTGCGTGCGTGCGTGCGTGCGTGCGTGCTTGCATGTGTGTGCGTCTGTGTGGAAAAATCTGTAAAAAATCTTCTCTTCATCAGATTTATTAACAACATTTATTATGAACCAAAATGCAAAAACAACTTCAAATAAACTGAACAATGAAGCAAGAGTAGAGGATGGATGGAGAACTAAACAATCAAACTAATTTTTTGGTGTGTATATGTGTACGTGTGTGTGTTCAGTCTTTTTAGCAGGACTTGCAGCATATTACTTGGTGCTCTCTGCAAGTGTGTCTACCACAACGGATACAAATGCTGACTGTTCTTTTTTTGGTTCTGTACACCACTTGCATATTCCCCTCTTCACTCCTGAGCTGCTGGTGCCTGCTGGTGTCTGTGGATTTGTGTCTAGAGGGACAGCTACAGGAGACTAAATCCCTCTCACCAGTGCAGCACTAACTGGTGCGCGAGGGAGGTGCTCTCTCCTCAATACTAACACTAACCCTACACACACACACACACACACACACACACTCGTACACACACACACTCGTACACACACACTCGTACACACACAATGGTTTTATAGTCCATATAACTCAATGTACAGACCAGAATTTATGCTCTGTTTTTTTGCACAGGCTACTAAAGGGTTAATGGTGCCACATGGTGATCAACAGTAAAAATGACAAATTTTACCTCTTTGCAAAAGGAAAAGGCACAAAGAATCAAGAATGCATGGTAATAAGGTGTCATGGCTCAGCAATCAAAAAATGTTGTTATAATGGAAGTCAATGGGGAAAAAATGGCCACAAACAATAAATGAGGGAGAAAAAAATTTAATCTGATGCTGCACAAAAACTAAAAATGCATCAAAGCCAATGTTTTTACCAATCTTTGGCATGCCCAAGACTGTAAAAAAGGTAAAAGAAAATCCAGTCCACAGTCACGTTTTATATTGAAAATCTGTCATTTTGTGTGTTTTTTTCCCCCAAATCAGTGACACTACTTATAAACTTGGCAATGAAAGAGTTAAAATCATGGAATTTTTGCAAACATTTGGTAGTTTTGATCAGTACTGAGGTTGATTAACAGATTTATGCAAAAAAAATGTGAAAAAAATTTCATCCGATAAATTTTTACAGCAGTTTAATTTAGTGGCCTTTTTTGGCCGCTAACAACACGTAAGGGTAGTAAATTTGCCCACGGTATATTGTTAAGTTTTTGAAAAATTTCAAAACATTTTCTTAAAATATGTGTAAATATAAGATTTGTCACCAAAAATCATTCCATTTGCTGAAACACAGAGAAAGTTGTGGCCAAATTAAGACAAAAAAATTGCAAAAATGGCCAAAAATGGCCCCAACAACACATAAGGGTTAAGCAACTTTTAACTTTTTACAGTGCAGGTTAAAACTTTAAAAAGTACACTGAATTGACTTGGATAATTAAGTTGTTAAAATTTCAGTCCATTTTTGTACAGTGTGGTATTGTAAAATTTTGTCTAGTGAGCATTTTTAAGAAAAAAAATTTATCAGTGAATCTTTTTTGATCCAGTTAAACAGTCTAAATAAATTGATTAATTAAGCATTTCGATCTATAGTATTATACATTTGACTCGAAGACAAAGGAACTGTTGTTTCCTTATGATAACCACATTCACAGACGAAGCTCCTCTCAAGGCGCCCCGTATGTATTTTTGTCTAATTGCGTAGCTGAACAGCACCTGCGTTTAAAACGGTCAGAGCTCTGACAACGGCAGTAATTACACAGCAGATCTGATTATCCTGTGAGAGCCGTGTTTACCACTCACAATACTGCAGTGGCACAGCCTTCATCTGGACACCATTTAAGATGCTACTGCAATGGAAGGTACAGTGCCGTCTAATGACTGACTCCATATTACCTTGCTTTAATGTGATGTTTTACAGATAAGACTTCTTTTCAGAGGACACAAAGGCATTCGGTCCTGCTGAGCAATGGCAAAAATAAGCTTTCCTACTTGCTCTTTGAGGCTTGATATACAGAACTCTAAACTTACTCCCTTTAGACACATTTCTATCTATGTTTTATTCATTAATCCATTAAACAAGACTTCATGACAATAAAGAAGATTCAGGAGTAGTTTTAGGAGCTCTTTTTTGGTGTTTTGGTTCATTGATTTGTACATTGCTGTTTGTTTTCTTTTAAATCTGTGAAGGTTTGGGAAGGTCTGAATCACAGTTTGATCATTTGGACAGTTGAGAGAATACAATGTGCGGACCAAACCAAGGGTAAATTTACTGTCCAATCACGCTATGCATGCCAGGCCTGTTCCGCTGGAAAGTTTATAGTTGGAGTGAAATAGTGTCACAAACGCAACCTATTGTATGATGTTGTTTTGAGCAGTTCAGCCATCCCCTAAAGGAAAACACCACCATTTTTCAATATTTTACTATGTTCTTACCTCAATTTTATTGATACATCATCGTGAATGTGTTAGCATTTAGCCTAGCCCCATTCATTCCTTAGGATCCTAACAGGGATGAAGTCCTCTTCTGCAATATAGTTCTTATTTTATCTGCTTAAAACAATCACCACGTTTTATTTTGTGCCACCATACTTACTCATGTAAGATGAAACAGTCTTTAAATAGGGAAAACAAGTGTTTGGTGGCTTCTAAATTCATTATTGTTTGGATCATAAGGATTGAATGGTGCTAGGCTATACTCACACAATTACAACGCGCTTGTACAAAGGTTAAGTGCACGCATTACAAAAAGATAGGTATGTAGTCATGTATGTATTTGTAGGTATTTGTAGGTATGTATTTGTCTATGTTAAGGTTTTCCTTTAAATTTAATTTAGCATCAGAATTTTTAAAAAGCCCTTAAAGCCAATATTTTTGCACATATAAGATTAAGGTCTGAACTTACTATAACCATTATTTTTAGAGGATTTAAAAAATATTTCCTATAGAATTATTTACATTTTTTAGATTATCATTATCAGAAATGATTATTACATGAAATATATGCATTTACAAACTCATGTTTCGGTAATGAGAACTAAAAAGTTGTCTAGATACTATGACAAACAAAATTTCAACTTTTATCTGGAAAGAAAAAATAGCCATCTTCAGTGTCACAGTCAATTATTATTACACAGTCAAAAAAAATACTTTTTTAAATGTTAGTTCCTTGAGGGCTTAAACAATGATTAAAAACTGTTGCGGAGGATGAGAAAATTGGTCTTGGACAAATTTAAATTCCTTATTATTTTACATTTACCAGTGATCACGAAATATCACATGTTTCTTTACTGTAAATGTTTATATTAATCCAGTCATGGACACGTTGCGGTAAAAAACACATAACGTTTTTTCCCTTAAATGTGGAAAAACAACAAAATTGGTTTGTATGATGTCATATGAAATCATGTGCAAAATAGTACATGAAGAAATGTTTGTAACTGTATGCTTCTTTTTTTGATAGCATTTACTTTTTATCAAAATGTTTCATGACACCTCATAAGTCTAATTTTGCAAGAATCACCTATTTGTGTCAAATTTTGTTAAAACTTTGACTACATAGATTATTAAGTTTAAAAGTATTCCGATATTGTGAACTATTGTAATAATTATATTGCGGTATGCACATCTGGGTTATTTTTTTCTGCTGTTTAAATACATTGAGCCGTGCCAACACACAATCATCATATACCTATTAGATAAGTATGCCTATGGTTCAATGTTGGCGTTTTACAGACCACAACTTTAGATATTGACGTAAATGATAAGTAAGTGAGCAAAGATTCTGCAATAAAAAAAAAAAGAAATCCAAATTAATTATGAAATCTTTAACTCGCTTTACAGCAAAGCAGATGAACTTTAGATGACCTTTTGAAAGCCACTCCAAGAAAACACCTAATGGGTAATTCTAACCAATTCACTGGTTCATAAGCACTTTGGGGGTTCAAAGATGTTACTTTATCCTACAAATTCACATGCCTTTACACCAATGCCAAAACACAGATAGATCTTTTATAATATCGGAGTTCTCCAATCACTCTCATCGGTAGTTACGGGTCCCAAGTGAAAAATAAATGGAAATCCATTTCCCTAGTGTCTATAAACAGTCACCGAAGTCACTGTGCTTTCATCGCAAAAGCATTATGGGTAATACGGAGTGCTTTTCATCCCAACATTGCTTTTCATTGCCACACACAGCAGGCTCCTCCTCTGCATTTTCGTTATGACCTTGGGCGAGCTCTTAAATCAAATGCAAACACAAGGGTCAGATAAACACCCACACTGCTTTGCTTTCACCGCAAAGGTGTGGGGCTACGGCGGATCGAGGTGTGGAATACAGATTACGCAATTATCAGATGACATGATGGAGTGACTGGGGTCTTCCTCGGGTGCACGGCTGAGAGCGATTGCTGCCGTGCTAATTAGCCATTCTGCTGAGGTAATTACTTCACTTTTCTCGGCTTTGGACTTCTCCGGGTCCGTCGTAAATCAGCTCGGCTGCGTGGGTCTTGACAAATGTTTGTCTCGTTCAAGGTTTAATGCTTGGCTCGTGTATAAACACCTTGTGATGCAAAACAAGAAACTGCGCAGTTATGCAAGCGGCCATTTGTACGAATATCCTCGAGACATCTGTAACCACGAGAAACGCGAACAATAGCTGATTGGTGATTTATATGGCCGTTAAAAAGTACCAAGTCTTCAATGGCTATGTTTGCCAGGTGCTAAAGAAGAGATTTGTGTAGATTTCATCACACATTTGCATTCACAGATTAATTGCTCAGTAAATAAAGTCCAAAATGTGTCCCAAATGCTTTGCCGTGAAGAAAGAGAACAGCATGTGTGGATGAGGGAAAAGTGTCTGGCTGAAACTGATAGGCGAGCTCTCTAACCTTCTGCTATGGCAAACTTTCTGAGTGACAGCAGAGCAAGAGGGCCTTGCTATTTATGTCAGAAAGTATATGAAAATATACTGCAAATGTCATAGGTGGATGCGTATTTATTCATGCAGAATGTGTCACCTTTAGCCAAAGCACATTCGTTCAACGTCGTCTTCTGAAAGGGTATGAATATATCATCCGCAGTTTAAGTCACAATGAAGGAAAGAAATGAAAATCTGCTTTGATTCATCTATGAAACAAGGCTGGCAATCAAAACCTGTGATAAAATATAAACAATATCAGAGACAAAAGAAAAGGCACAATTTAAGCAGGTGTTAAGTCGCATGTATAAATATGCCATTTTTGTTCAGAATTCTTAAAAAAAAAAAAAAATTTTCATAAAATATCAAACCTGATGGTGCCTTGCACAATACTTGCAGTATTGTATGCAGTAGCGGCTCCTGGTAGAGTCCTGCACTGGTCCATTTTTGGAGACCCGCTCACGCCCGTACCCGCAAAGTTCAGCATCAGATCCAACCCGTCACCCGTGATAATATCAAAATTAAATCCGCAACCGCCCAGACCCATTAATATTTGGCCCGTTACCCGACCCGTACCCGCAGTCGCATAAATCACACACTTAAATCATTCCAATTAAAGTGCTTTATTTTTTATCTCGTACATCTCTCAACATCACAACAGCGTTATGAATGGGCTAATGAAACAGGCTAACGTGCGCTTTGTTTTGCGCCATTCAAGTAGCCTACCATTGGCACCTAAACAGGCTATGGAACCTGATAACTATACACAAATAGACCTATTAATGAAAAAAGAAAAAAAAATACAACCCCTGCTGTGCTCCTCCAAGTCTCGTCCCGAAATGTTTTCTAAGAGAAGACGTTCCCAGCTTCTGGCTACCAACGGCAAAACTGTATTTAACTCCTCCAACGCTCGACTCCAACTAGGCTACGAGAAGCATTAACAAAGGTCGGACTGTCACAGTGGTGGTGACGTGATGGGTCAAATGTCATATGGTGCGTGTGTATTGGTAGATTAGACATTCAAATTTTGTGCACATTTTATTCGCGCTACTACCCGCCAGCACAAAGTTAATTATCCGCCCGCATCCCTGCCCGTGAATTTTAGGAATGTCACAATCCACATTACATTATTACAATTGGGCTGATTTCTACCACCCGGTGCCCACAACCAGAAGAATCAGCAGTACTAATAGTGGGTTCACACCAGACGCAGAAAAGGCGGCAAGCGCGAGTGAGTCAATGCAAAGATGCGAAACGGCATCATGCGGCACGGTAAGCATGAATGGATGGCGCATTCCGCGCGAATTGAGCGTTGCCGCGTGAACGCACGAGTTGAAATATCAGAACTTTTGTGGATTTTTGCACCATCACCACACAAAACATCTTCAGATTTTTACAGGAATTAAAAGGATCTTGTTTTGCGCGAATTGAGCGTTGCCGCGTGAATGCGCGAGTTGAAATATCAGAACTTTTGTGGTTTTTCGCACCATATTAACCAATCAGGAGCTTGCTCTATCAGTGACGTGATTACAGAAAGCGAGTGGAGGCAGAAAGACAAAACAACAATGCAGGACAATCATCATCGCGACACAAAACATTTTCGTATTTTTACAGGATCTTGCTTGAAAGAAAGTGAGTGAGGAGGTCGAACAATCTGGTAAGTTTCCTCAATTTTAGCAATATTAGCCCCTCCCATGACGCAAATTCACGCATGAATGTCTCGAATGATTAGAATTTCATGCGCGAATCACACGAGTAAACTCAAAATGATCAAGCGTTTAACTACGCGCAAATGGCACGTTTTTGATGCCTCTTCTGCGTCTGGTGTGAACGCACAGTAACGCTGTCACGCAGACTGATGTGCACTTTGTTTACGCGGAATGATATAGCATTGTCCAGAACTACATTCACGTAATGTAAAAGCTAGAGGGGCAGATTCAAATCTGCCCCACATGGCTCTCTATTAGGGCTCGCTGCATATCCATTTATCACCACAAATTTATATGGGAAAAATGTGGGGCATTGTGGAGCTTGGGAGCCTCTGCCCCTCTCAGCTCTATCATAACATTCAGTAGCCAACCGAGCCGTGTGCTCAATTTTAAACATACTTATCTCATTTTACGACTTAAAATAGTCTAGAAACTCTTAAAATATTTGTTGAAAAATATTAGACACATTTATGAGTTAACAATTTAGATTCAAGTTTATATAGAGTTCTATGTTTTCAAGTGGATTAATATTTTGGTGGGGTCCAAACATATTGCTTTTATGTTTACAGAGTGGAAATGAAATTCCAGACCTTCCAGTCTAGCTTTAGAGGGATTTTTCCTGGTTTCATATTCCTCATAACCTGACCTTTTTATTGGGGGATTTCAACTGATATAGTCAGGAGAGCCTGCGAGTTTGCATTTGATGATGGTACCACAATTCACCCTCTCCGGGGAGTTGAGCACAGATCTGTGATACAGGCCGTGTTTGCACTGTTTAGTCTTCAGTGAGGTGAACCGCAGTGCTGAGTGAGTCACAAGAACTACTGTAGCTGTATGGGAAGCTTTCCTCTGTGTTTAAAAAATAAACTCATTCATATAATAAACAGTTCTGCTTTATATTGTGCCGTATGTACACTACTTTAAAAACCAGTCTACCGAAAGAAAATCCAAGAAAATCCAGAATAGCCTGTTGTATTTTACCAAAGTGAAACGCTTGACTGGACTGTATTTCTATAAAAGGACCTTGGCTCTGAGCATACATGCTTGTTGAATATGGCCAACAATTACACAAAGAATGAGGTTGAGAGTTCAGACTAGACCTCTCTGAGGTATACTGGGCATGAGTCCACCAATTTATTGACTTTCCAGAGGGAGACTTTTGTGTCAAGTGTCGTGACTCTGTCCTGCTAACACCACAGTGTTTAACAGATGCCACCCATAATTCTTAAATAATGCAAAACAGTCTATAACACAAACACCAGAGGCATTATTATTTTGGATTAAACTGTTTAGAATATTCACAGATATTCACCTTGAGTGCAAACACTTGCTTCTGTTTTCAAAAAAAAAAAAAAAGTGTTTTGCTTAGCACTCAATGTCACACCGTCTGGTACAATAAAGTGTCAAATATTTACTGTGAATATTAACAAATTTAACATTCACTTCAATAAACAAAAGCATTTAATAAAATCACGTCGTTACAGCCTACAGTGTTTACAATAAAATCATGTTTTACATTTCAGAAAAACATACTCTCATACTCAACTCTAATAAAATTTTTGTTTTCCTATTTAACACATTATGTGTCACTTTCAGTTGATTTTGTGTTAAAATAAAAAGATAAATAATAAAGTTGCGACACAGGTACAATGTGTATTCTGGTACAATGCATTTTGTGTGCTGTCACTAAACTAACACTGATTGTGTTGTTTTAACCACATCCGTTCTAAGAGTGTATTTTGTTGTACTCTCAAGTGTCTATGCCAGGGGTTCTCAAAGTTTACATTCAAAGGTCCAAATCTGAATTCCCATAATTTTCATAGGTCCGGAAAAACTTTATGTAAATCATTTGTTTATATAACAAATCAACACAAATAGTCTGGGAAAAACATAAGTGTATTTTGCATTTAAAGTAAAAAAAAAATAAACACAAGAAATATGCCAAAAGTAATCAGGTGCAAAATACAGAGCAACCTGATTAGAGAAATGGCACAGTATGTTCTCCATCATATGCATAAACCATGGCAAAACAAGTGTGGTTGGTAGGCAGACACTGACCAAAATTAGGGGTGCACCTATAAATTGGCTGATGATGCTTGCTGTGCTTCTCAATGAATTACAGTGAAATGCCGCTACATCCAAAAGCCAGGGGGCGCTCTCGGGCAGAAACTTAATATGCGCTGCAGAAGAAAGAACCAGACACACGGAGCTCCAGGAAATGGCTTAAGGATATATTTATATTACTGTTCTTCAAACCTTTTCAGGTATTTTCATGATAATAAAGAATATGTTTAAGATTATGTTTGACGAGTGTTGCTTTTTTAAATGCATGTTTTAAACGACTCAAACCAACAGTGATTGGTAAGGACTGATCAAAAGCCGTAGTACATGAAGTAGCTGTGCATAATATCTGGGTGTGATGGCTACAGCGTCACACAGGACATTTTTAAATAACTTGTTTTATTTTATGACCAGGAATACTCTTAAATCTAAAAAGAAAACAACTAAACGAATGGTTTACAAGTTTAATATGCATTTGTAAAATAGCAAATGCACACATTTAATCAATCACATAGAAATTAATGCACTTGTAATATGAAGTGGACGCGGGTCCGGATCAAGTTGCCGTCGGTTCCGGATCTGGACCAGAGTCTGGACTTTGAGAACCCCTGGTCTATGCTGACCTTGGAGCTGCAGGGAAAATATGAAAAGAGGAGTCTCAGGTTGAAAGCTGTCTTAAAAACTGCCTAAATGAATAATACAAAAAAATAGAGACACAGCAATGAAACATCATAATAGCTGTTTAATTGTAAGACACATTTTTAAAGTTTGCTTTTAGTTTTAATTTATATTTTCATTCATACATGACAAGTTTAATGCAACATAAGATTGAAAAAAATAGTAAAAACCATTTTACCTATTTTTTTCTTAGAACCACTAACAGCTTCACACTGTAAAAAGAAAAAGTTGGATCAACTTAAAAAGATACTTTTCACAATTGCTACCAGCTAAAAATGTGAAGGTTTTCCAACTTTTTTTTTTTTACTTTAAGCGACAAATATAAGTTGAAAATGTTTAAGTAATTTGTAACACATAAAATATTTAAATGTATTAAATTATTTAAATAATTATAAGTTTTTGCAACTTAAATGATTAACTTAAAGTGAGAAAGTTTATATAACTTATTTTTTTAGGTGTTTACCAGACTCGAAAAATTGCTGGGTTATTTTTGACCCATAATGAGTAAATATTGGACAGAACACATGTTGGGTTTAAAAATGACCCAATGTTGGGTTGTTGTTATACAACCACGGGATATAATATCCCAGCAACTGGGTTAAAACAACCCAGTATTGGGTCAATATTAAAGGGACATTCCACTTTTTTTGAAAATATGCTCATTTTCGAACTCCCCTAGAGTTAAACATTTTTATTCTTACCGTTTTGGAATCCATTCAGCTGATCTCCGGGTCTGGCACTAGCACTTTTAGCATAGCTTAGCACAATCTATTGAATCTAATTAGACCATTAGCATCACGCTAAAAAATAACCAAAGACTTTCGATATTTTTGCTATTTAAAATTTGACTCTTCTGTAGTTACATCGTTTACGAAGACCGACGAAAAAATTAAAAGCTGCGATTTTCTATGCAGATATGGCTAGGAACTATACTCTCATTCTGGCGTAATAATAAGTGACTTTGCTGATGTTAGTCCCCTTGATCCTAAACGATGTAACTACAGAAGAGTCAAGTTTTAAATAGAAAAAAATCAACACTGTTTGGTTATTTTTTAGCGCAATGCTAATGGTCTAATCAGATTCAATGGATTATGCTAAGCTATGCTAAAAGTGCTAGCACCAGACCCAGGGATCAGGTGAATGGAATCCAAAACAGTAAGAATCAAATGTTTTACTCTAGGAGAGCTGGAAAATGAGCATATTTTTAAAGAAAAGTGGAATGTCCCTTTAACCCAGGGGTGTGTTCGGTCCAATATTTACCCATTATGTGTCAAAAATAACCCAGACACTTTCAGAGCGCAATTAAAGGCAGAGTACTGTATCTGATTTGATCCAGAAACATTTTAGTTATGCTGGTTGAAAGTCTCCTCACATCCTGATAGCAATCGCTATGTTAAAGTGTTTAAATTTATTTTTATAAATATGTGTCATCTAGCGTATAGGTCCAAAAAATGTTTAGCAAATCACAACCAATCAGAGAAAAGGGGAAAAGAATATTATATAATCAATATGGCCTATTTTTGGGTGAACTATCCATTTAGTTTCCCATGAGATTAAAGGTAAGATCCTTATAAAAAAAAGTACCCGAGGTAATGATAGTCTACGATGTTGTTTACTCTATAAAGCAGGTCGGACTGTGCAGGATGATGAAACCGTGGTATTTACGAAGACAAACTTTCTGAAAGGAAACATTAGTGAAGACAGCATCAGGATGGCTTGAGCCTTGTATTACATAAATTCAACGCTTAATCTGATTCATTTCCACTGTTAGTCCCTTGATATGGCTGTCCCTGCTCTTCATTAATATGCTAAATGACGACTTCACTAAAAAGAACAAGTTTATATAATTATACTGTGTATTACACAGCGCCTCCGTTTTGCTTGGCAAGACTTTAAAGTGACTCGATTCAGCTTGCCAATTCAAGCATACTGTACTGTAACAAAAAGTGTTGCAGGCACTGAATTTGCAAGGTCGCCGTGACTTCCCTGATGAACTTCATTTTTACTGTATCAATGCAAAGTGAGAGAACATAATTTATTATGCTTCATTCGGCTGAACTCTGTATAAAAGTCGAAATTGATGAACTATAGCTGTCAACATCACGAAATGATGATAAGAAAAAGGTTATGAATAAATATTTAGGACCAACATTTTAAGCATTCGACTGAATCTCATTTATTGTTGATTGCTGAACCAATATGTGATGCCTCAGTACAACTAGTGAGAACATTTCTGCAGTCACAACATTTCTGAAAAAATCAAATACAAACATTTAAACACTGCCTTTCATGAAATTTGATGGATTTCTACCAGTGGCAGCTTGTGATTTCTCTTCCGAGGGGCACAAATTCAAAATATGTGTTCGTCATTTGTGCTGCTCATGTGTTTGTTGCATCATGTGAACCATGTGCATCACGTGTTTTGTCAAAATAAGTGCCTGCTGCACACGTGTCAAAACCATTTATGATAAAAGAGACGTTCACAAAATACACGCAAGACACTCCCTTAACAGTAAACTGTGATTACGCATGAGATTATGCGAGTATCTGGCAAACCAGAGCGTCTCTTTTATCATAAACCCTTCCGATTGTGACCTTCTTCTTGAGACAGTCTTGGACTCTTTCGCTAAATGCCGGGCACATACAGTAGAGTCAAGGCTAATGGTCTGTGGCACAGCTCCAGGACTGCATGTAAAACACAGCATCCACAGCTGCCGCATGCTTGTGTCCCACAGACGAAGCGCTTTCTGACAGCAGAGATACCGCAGCAACATGTCATTATCTAATTAAATCTCATATTGTCCCTCCTCGCTATTTTTCGCCATCTCTCCATCTTTCTTTCTCCCGAGCAGATGCCGAGTTGATTTTTGCTCTCTTGCCGGTGCTGACTAGTGGAATATTGATGGACAGGAGTGCAATCCTTACAGAGCGGCCCTCATATCACGCCTGATTGAGATGCAAATGAATTCAGAAGTCAGGGACGCTCTGCATTGGCTTCATCTGGAATCATTGCACTACATTCACTCGTTTAAAGTCGAAGGTGCTTTTAGTGGCACCATAAGACAAACTGGGAAATATTTTGGGTATGTTTAACGCATTATAAAAGGGTATTCTCAATGCATGTATGTGCCGCAATGTCTCTTTTTCTTTAAATATTGTATATTATTTATTTTTATTTCTAATTCTCTATAATTTTTCTGTAATGTTGTTGTTGTTGTTGTACACTGTGGGGTTGAGGAAGCGATATTTCGATACTCTGTATGTCTTGTACATTCAGCAGAATTGATTATAAAGTTGACTTTGATGTATTATGTGGTTGACTGGAATACTTGATTCTGATTGGTCAGTTGTATTTTTGTATACCATTTATGCATTTGGAAGATGCCTTTATTTAAAGTAACTTACAGGTATACATTTGGATATAAGATGTGTCCCTGGAGTTTTCAAACGTTTTTTTAACCCTAATTTAAAAAAATACAAACAACTAAACATTTCCGCGCTCACTATCGACAAACCAATCAAATACATTTAAAATATATATATATATATATATATATATTTTTAATCAGATCAAATACATTTTTATTTTTATTTAGGAGTTTTTATTTCCCATTGCATCATTTAAAAAAATGGCTGTGACCCCACGCGCAATTTTCATACAGTAAGCTGCGCACGCACATGGGTCATGTGACACAGAGGTGGAGTATTTTTTATTTTGTGTATTTAAAAGATATTTTTTACTGTGCTTTTATTCAAGTGTATTGTAATTATTATAGTTTTATAATAAAATTGAATAAATTATTTTAGTAACATTTTTTTGAAATCTTTCTGGCGACCCAGTTTTTAATTTCCGCGACAACCACTGCCCTGGAGGGCGAATCGTAGATGGCAGAAAGTGATAAGTGAAAGAGAGAAAGACAGAGAGATGTAGGATACTCTGTAAAATTCATTAACCTATCAACATCAGCAGTACCAAAGCTCAGCTGTGCGCACCAACACAAATGATTTTCTTTGTGTAAGCACACATGATTGATGTCTTCGACAAAGCGTGAGGCTATGCTGAAACCAAATGCCAACAAATTATTTGTTACAAGTCACCTGATTTTGAAGAAAACATCGCAGTCTTTACAATAAAAGCTATAAAAACCAACCTAATGGATGATGGATAAAGCGCCAATGCATTTTTAACTATGCAAAGTGACTACCATCAACTAGTGATGTATTGGAGTTCAAGAATGTCAGATGATAAACACACACTTGATTACACCTGAAGAAAGTACTTCATCAAAGACAGGAAAAGACGCTCTGATAATGGCAATGCTAACAGCGCATTGCCTTCAGCTTGCCAAGAAATATTTCATGATTAACCAAATGTGATTGTCAACTTGTAAATAAGAGAAACGACAGATGTTCAAACAGATGAAACTGCAAGAAAAAACACTTACATGCATAATTTAATAAAAAACCGTAATGCTGCGTACACACCGCTAGCGACGTTGCATTGTGTGTAGCCTGTCCCTTTCAATGAGGTCGCTAGCAGACATTCCTAATTTTGGTTGTTCTAGTAACAATTATATAGACTGACGTTGTCATACTCAATTCTAGTCAGAATTTGGGTCTGATACCGCTCCATTGAGCTATGATTATGAGGCGTGTCTCAACCGAAAAATGCCTCTGCACTCAATTGGATAGACCTATGACCTATCAGAGCAACGGAGTGTGTGACGTATGTTGAAATGACGTCTTTTGCAGTCTGACCGAACTGCTAGTTATTTTGCTACAATGACACTAACATTGTGATTATACTAGCGAACGTACATCAACACCTACTATGTTTACAACATTTCATTTATATCACAACATTAAATATTTACTAAGTCATACAGTAAGACTATCTTTTACCATTTGTACGTTAGGTGAACTTCATCCACGACGATACCCATTACGTTGGCTTGAAAAATATCGGAGCCTAGCATGTCCCTCCACTTATTCAGCAGCCACGATTCCGGGGTTCCGGAACGAAGCTAGCAACGACTGCTAATTATATCCATCTCGTTGTTCACGCCGAGTTGCATCGCCATGATACCCATTTCAGTTGCTTCTTTAACTTTGCCCTCCATAAGTGCGACCAACTTTTGCCGAATCCTGTAGGAAGGATGGCAAAAACATCTTTCCGATCAACAAATGCCTTGATCGCGTTTCTCTGTTCCTCTTTTAAAATCAATGCTCTGTCGACATCTTTTAGAACAGACTCAATGTCAGAATTCACACATCTGAATTCTACAGCGGCAGCCATTTCGTTGTAAACAGATTCAACACACGCGCTCTTTGGTGACGTGGTTGATTACATTACTGTTGATCATCTGTCCATCATCGTATAAAGCCCGCCCATACAATTTGATTGGTCGACCAGCTTGGGACTAGAAGCTCCTCAACGGAGAACCCCCAGACCGATCTTCCCGTCCTCAAAATGTTGTGGGCGGGGCTAAGATCGGCAGGCACCCAGGCTAACAATTATAAACAAATGAATAACCGTCCTCTCAGTAAATGTCAAAAAGAAATGAATGACGTGAACCACCACCACTCACTCTCATTGGTAGTCGCTCCCAAAAATTTGTTGTCATTTGCAACTGTTCTCAACTTTTTAGCGTAGCTGTACACGCTCACGTCTTGTCACCAACAGTCACTCTCGTTCGTGTTGTCAGAAGTCACCAAGCTTACATAGAAATGAATGAGATCGCATTGCCCCGCATTGCTAGTCACTGGTGGTGTGCACGCAGCATTAGGAGTAACTGTGGGTTCACACCAGCCGCGTTTTAAGTCGTCAAATTCACGTCTACCGCATCTAGTTTGCCGCTTGAACATTTTGAGTTTACTAGAAATTCTAGTTATCGACACATTCATGCAGAAATTCGTGTCATGGGAGGGGCTTCTGCGACTCCACTCGCTTTTTGTAATCACGTCACTACTAGAGAAAGCTCCTGATTGGTTAACGCGGCGCGTTTTTCCACCAAAGTTTAAATTTTTTAACTTGCGCATTTCCCTCGGCAATGCTCAATTCGACAGAACTAGAGGCGTGAATGAGGCGGAATTGCATCTATCGCACGGCACTAAATGCCTCATTCGCGCTGCGAGACCTCCAGACGTGCGTCAAAGCGTCTTTACGTTGACTTAACATTGAAATCACTCGCGCATCACACCTCTATCGCGGCTCGTCTGAACGCAGCATTACAGTGGTTTGATTCAGCACCATGGACAGCGCACAGGCAAATTTGTGGCACTACAAGGACAATAGACAAAATTTTATTAAAGTGACATGCTTGTCAAGTATGCAATGCATACTCGAAATGCGACTTTTGCATTTTACCCATCCCAGTGAGTAGTGAACGCACACACTGTATACACACACTCGAAGCAGTGGGCAGCTATCCCAGTGCCCGGGGAGCAATTAGGGTAAGGCGCCTTGCCCACGGGCACCACAGTCTCAACCTGCCAAGGACTTAAACGGACAACTCTCGGATTATAAGCCCGACTCTCTAACCACTAGGCTACAACCGCCCCATGTATGTTTGGAAAACCTAATTGACAAAAATGATTACTTATTTTAGTGCTAACGGCACAGACATTACATTTATGTCTTTATAACTTTATTAATTCATATATTATTGCGTATATACTATATTCCTGGAAGTTTTGTCTCTCCAGTTTGCACTTCTACAATGTTAATTATTATTATATGAGGCAATAACTATCTGAAAAGACAACTTTAAATCAATTTTGCTGAATAAATCTCAGTAATTCATTTCGACCAGATGAGTCATTATTAAATCTTAACCTTCATAAGAACTAATATTTGTAAAGCTGAAAATAAAGAATAGGGCAACCTGAGACATCAACGCCCACGTCGAGCCACATTTAATACGAATTTTTATTCATGTAGACCACTGTGAATGTGTTTGTGTGGGCCTTTGGATTTTACAGGCTTACGGGAGGAAAGAAGCTGATATTTACATATACTGAATTTATGAATGGCAAATCTTTACTGACTAAGAAAATAAATAAAAATTGAAACAAAATGACACAGGATAAAATGGAAATGATACACCCATTTTCTTTCTCTAGCAGATCTAAAGGAACTGCAAAGCAAGGAATCTGAACAAATGTGCAAGGGAAAAATTAACAATACAATAATGGCTGTGTGGTGTGCCTGTACAAATGCTGCAGAGCCAGTGGTCATGGCTGAATAGGTAGCCACTGTTTCACAGTCAAAATAACAAACTCTATTAAATGTGACATGCACAATATATGGCCTTTAATTTGTTTCCTGCAGGAGAATTCTGATAGTTTTATCTTAAATGTCATTATCCATGCATTCTCTTTCTAATTTGTTTTTCTCGTTCTCAATATCTACAAAACCAACATCATTTAAGAATGATGTTTAATGCTAAAACATTAAACTTGAGTCAAAATGTATCTAGCTCGTAAACACCATTAAACATAAATGAATCAAATGCACTCATTTAAACATTTGTATACTGATTTTAAAGAAAAATATATTAAATAAAAAATGTAGAAAGGTTTTTATATGTAGATACACTCAACTAAGGATTATTAGGAACACCTGTTCAATTTCTCATTAATGCACATATGTAATTAACCAATCACATTGCAGTTGCTTCAATGCATTTAGGGGTGTGGTCCTGGTCAAGACAATCTCCTGAACTCCAAACTGAATGTCAGAATGGGAAAGAAAGGTGATTTAAGCAGTTTTGAGCGTGGCATGGTTGTCGGTGCCAGACGGCCGGTCTGAGTATTTCACAATCTGCTCAGTTACTGGGATTGGGACGCACAATCATTTCAAGGGTTTACAAAGAATGGTGTGAAAAGGGAAAAACATCCAGTATGCAGCAGTCTTGTGGGCGAATTGCCTTGTTGATGCTAGAGGTCAGAAGAGAATGGGCTGACAGATTCAAGCTGATAGAAGATCAACTTTGACTGAAATAACCACTCGTTACAACCGAGGTATGCAGCAAAGCATTTGTGAAGCCACAACACGCACAACCTTGAGGCGGATGGGCTACAACAGCAGAAGACCCCACCGGGTACCACTCATCTCCACTAAAAAAAGAAAAAAGAGGCTACAATTAGCAAGAGCTTACAAAAATTGGACAGTTGAAGACTGGAATATTGTTGCCTGGTCTGATGAGTCTGAATTTCTGTTGAGACATTTAGATGGTAGAGTCAGAATTTGGCGAAAAACAGAATGAGAACATGGATCCATCATGCCTTGATACCACTGTGCAGGCTGGTGGTGGTGGTGTAATGGTGTGGGGGATGTTTTCTTGGCACACTTTCGGCCCCTTAGCGCCAATTGGGCATCGTTTAAATGCCACGGCCTACCTGAGCATTGTTTCTGACCATGTCCATCCCTTTATGACCACCATGTACCCATCCTCTGATGGCTACTTCCAGCAGGATAATGCACCATGTAACAAAGCTCGAATCATTTCAAATTGGTTTCTTGAACATGACAATGAGTTCACTGTACTAAAATGGCCCCCACATTCACCAGATCTCAACTCAATAGGGCATCTTGGGATGTGGTGGAACGGGAGCTTCGTGCCCTGAATGTGCATCCCACAAATCTCCATCAACTGCAAGATGCTATCCTATTAATATGGACAAAACATTTCTAAAGAATGCTTTCAGCACCTTGTTGAATCAAAGCCACGTAGAATTAAGGCAGTTCTGAAGGGAAAGGGGGTCCAACACAGTATTAGTATGGTGTTCCTAATAATCCTTTAGGTGAGTTTATGTACATACTGTACATACACACACACACACACACACACACAGGCCCATTTGTGAAAAGCACCTGCGTTTGTTTTCCTTATGTATGTGTCTACAGACTACAGCCCCTTGATCTTATTCATTTTGCTTATCATGTAATCACACATCATTCAGTCTGTCAAAAGATGTTAAGCAATAACAAATCAACAAAACATCTTAATTTGCAAATTAAGTTGTCTTACATGACATGAACGCAATCAAAATAAGTTATTAAAGGACAATTTTGCCAGACAAAAATTACATAAACAAAACATAAAAGCCACTGATTTTGCATTTAAAGCATCACGTCTTTTTATTTGAAGTACTTGTAACGGTTTATTTATCTTCATACATAAAATCAGCACAAGATTTGCAACCATGTTATCTGTCTTGTCTTGCACCTCTCAGGGCTGTGATCAAATCAAATCAAAAACTATGCATGTCCACATAAAGCTTTCATGAATCTGAGTATTACCATAATAAATCCTTCTGAGATGCAACTATATGAAGTCATATTATATAAGAGCCTTCCTGCAGGCTTTGGTTCTTCATAATTCCAATAATTGTACTTATTTTGAATTATGTGTTATTTCACCAGAGTTAAGCAGCTTGTGAGCCTTACAGTTAATTAGGGCTTAAGTGGTTTGAAAATATTGCTTTCGGGATATTGAAGAATTATTTTGTTTCTTTAGATCCTAGTTTAAACTTGACCAGTAAAAGAAATGTCACCTGTTCTTCATAAAAAATTAGTGCATGAAAATAAAACACTTGAAGTACATTATGAAAGTGTACTTCCTTTTCGCCTGGGATGAAATGGAAGTTTATTTAAAATATATCAAAATAATTTATGATGTATCATGTTAAAATCATTGTCATTGGTCATTAATTGAAAGTTTTTTGAGTAATTCACCACAACATCAAAGCGACTTTGAGTAACCCACCTTATCCCACTGTGTGACCCACAAGTGGATCCCAACCCACAGTTTGAGAGCCTCAATGACCTGCATAATCCGATCAATGCAGTAGTAGTTTGAATAGGATAGGTGCTTGGCTCAATCGGGTGCATTGGCTATTATATACAACATAAAACACTTATACAAAAGGAATTTTAAAAACCTTTTTTACATTCACTTGCAATCCTGACCTTGAGCAGAGGATATCTGAGTTATTTAAACATCGCTGATTGTAAGACAAATCTATATTGACTAGTATCTTTGAAATATGTATGAATGATTGGATTTTTGTACTGCGTATTATACCTTTAACCTGGAAATCTTTCTCAGTATCTTCATAAATGCCTGTTCAAAAACCAGCAAACTCAACCTTCAGTTTGATTCAAGCTTAAAGGGATAGTTTACGCAAAAATGAGTATTCTGTCATCTCTCATGTTGTTACAAACCTGTATTAGGAATGTGCACTTATGTCATTTTTCATTTAAATTAATCCATAGGTCTGAAAAATGAGTACTCGATTAACTGGGGGCGGGGCAATCAAAGGGGCGGGGCGTACATCATGATGAAAATGAAAATATTTGTATTAAAAACACTCTAACTTTGAAGAAACTGACAGAAAAATCAACACATACTAGATTATTTATTAATTAAATATTTTTAACAGAAACCTCTAACAGGTAAAGCTGTGTGATGAAGTGAAACTAAAGAGTTAATAAACACAAACGCGTCCTATCTGGCTCCTGAACAGTTTTTTTAAGTGAATTTTGCTGGAGGCTACTTGTGGAGTGTAAAGAGTGACTTGTATTGCGTAACACTGTGGCGCCGTTGTAGCATCATGGACCTACCACACGAGCGAGCCCTGTTCGATTCCCCTTTAAGGCAATTTTTTTATATAAACTTTAACCAAGCGACCACCTTTACAACTGGCTTGAAAACGTGAGCTGCACGATCTTTTGGCGTTTGAAATAAAATAAAGCCCATGAAATTATATTCATATGACATGCTGGAAGGCACACTTTGTGACCTAAAGAGTTGTCTTCTTTTCCTTTGTGACAGTGCTGTGGTGCTTGTGGCCTCTAGGGAAGCTAGACGTGAAAAATACATGTCTAGCACCCCCTAGTGGTCAATAAGTCCCGCAGTGTGCCTTTAACATGTTTCATCAAAAAAGAAAAATTGTATAAGCATGCAGTGTCATAGGTACATCTTTGACGTTTATAACAAACCAAACCGTTTGAAAATCGGTAGAAAATTAAGCAAGTTATGGTCATTTAAAAGTACATGCACCATTAAAACTCAATGCCATGAGTAAACGAGCGCCCTGTGGTAAGATGGCCGCCAAATGCGGACGTTCCACTCAATTGGCCACCAGCACGGGCGAGAAATCTAGCCTTTATTATACATATCTATGGTCTTTACAACCACAGGCAGTTGTAATGCTAACCAGACATCCAAATGCTGCCATAACCACAAAAAATAAATAAATAAACCCACATGATAATAGTTTTTGTGATCGATCATCGATATCAAGTTCGAGTACCTAACCTGTATAAATGTTTTTGTTCTGATGAACATGAAGGCAGATATTTTAAGGAATGTTTGTAACCAATCCGATCATAGGCTCCATTTACTTCCATAGAAGGATAAAAGAATACTATGGAAGTCAATGGGGCCTCTGATCGGTTAAAAAGTAGAAAAAGTAGAAAAAAAATTCATAAGTGTTTCATATGTCAACTAATTTATCGACCTAAATGACTTTTTAGTCAGTAATTCAACCAATTTCGGGTAACAGAGAACAAAAATCACTGAATCTTTGAGAAGTTGTGCCTCTTAATTCATTACCTGTCAAGCACCATTAAAACTAAATGTGAGAGGAAAAGTCTACCTGAGTAAAAAAAAACTACTGATTCATTCCTTGGATATAGAGTCACAGTTGACGGCAGGTGTTCGAGAGAAAGGCAGAAATCACATTCTTTGAAAAGACAAAGCAAGAGGAGAGAGAGAGAGAGAGAGAGAGAGAGAGATCAATTTGGTGGCAGCAATTCACAAGCTAACAAAGGGAGAGCTGCGTGGTTTCCCAGCCTAACCCACAGGGGTACAAGCATTTGCTTGAGCATTATCAGAGCGATAAATTACACACAAGGCTCGCAAACAGTCCCGCTCCATCACACTTACACAAACTGTTCCCATCTGCAGCGTCCAGCCCTCTGTGTCCACACCACAGTTTTTCTCTTAATTGCTCCAGCACATTTTATCCAGCTAATTTTCTCTTAACCTGTACGTCTGCGCCTCAGTCTCTCTCTCGGCCTCTCACTTTAGTTTTTCTCCTCTCGGGTGCGCTCAGGGGATAATGCATTCTGCCGCTTTGCTCTGACTCAAAGAAAACACTCATCTGTTTGGATTGAGCTCTGACACTACACTCTCAATCCATATTAACACCTGCCCCTCTCCCAGCAGAGCCATGGGTACACACGGCTACAGCAAAACAACGTCTCCATCCACGGCCTATTGCTGCTGCCCAACGGCAGGCCGAACTTAATACAGCAAGAACCGGCGCTTACATTAACACCTCGAGCCGCTCAAACAGCCAAGCTTGTAATCGCCTCGCCTCTGTTATCTAATGTGGGTCATTAACTTCCTGCTGTCAGAAGAAACAAGGGATTTGGCTCTGCAATTCACTTCCCGTCGCATTCCGAGTCGATCTGTCCTGCAGAGAGACGTACATAAGAGGGAAGAATGAATCAACGCAGATTGGATGAACAAACAAACAAAACTAATGAAAAGAGAGAAACAAACAAATTAACAAATGAAAAATAAAGAAACACAGATGAGAGACTGAACAAATAAACAAAGAAAAATAAAGAAATTAAACTTTGAAATATGATATGATTTAAAGTGATGCATTTACAGTGCATTCAAAATGGGATGGGGGTAATGCTATTTCATGCAGTCTGATTAAGAGTTGAAATCCTTGTATGCAAAGTCTCAAAAAAGCAGTTGAGCGTGTGAGTATTTTTTTAGGCCAAACTCACACCTCCTCTTTCCTACAAGTTTCGGAAAGTTTATTTTGAACATGGGTACCCGTTACCATATACCTTTTTATGGGCACTTCCCCTGGAAAAGCACGCCCACACGTCAATCAAAGTGAGAACGAAGATATTGATTAGCATTGTTTCTTCAATTAGAAGTCACAGGCACAACAATGGGACAAAAGAAGTGTGTTTTTGGATGTAAGAAGAAGAAAGCCTTGTTCAGCTTTCCAAGTAAGCCAACCTTGTGGAAACAATGGATATAGTTTGTTTTTCTGGGGTAGCAGCGGAGTTTTGCATGCATGTTTGCCTAACGCTGGATTTCGTTGAAATGGGGCGGTCCTAAACGTGTCATAAGTCGCAGTCGGTAAGTAAAACTGCTTCATGTAAAATGTCTGTGTTTCACTGGCAATCGGCGCGTAACTGCATATGAAGAGTTTGGTTCCAAAACACAATAAATACATTTTGACTAATTTCGGTAAAAACTTGTTTTCTATAACAAAAATATACACAATTTTCTGTTACACTTCCACATAGCATCTTTAGGTTATAATAACATTAAAAATTCAAATCCACAATTTGATTTTCAAAGATTTATTATAAAAACGTATTATTTCTTCCACAAAATGCAATAAATCCATGACAAGTTTTTTTTTTCAAAATGCTATAAATCTATTGAATCAATATATGAATGTGCATTCATCTTTGCCATGTTATATTCATTTAATTGACTAGTGGTATACACTGATTAAAAAAATAAACATTAATGTTACTTTGTCATATTAAGAACACTGTCAATACAGTTGTCATCCTTGAGATGTCATTGCTAAACTTTTTTGACAGCACCACCATTATTGTTTACAATGCGTGGAATGGTGCGCTGTAATTGTTGAGCGGATTTATTGCATTCTGCTGAGAAGAAGGACTGGCGTTTATTGCATTTCGGGAATAAAGGGAGAAAATATGACAGAATAACACGGCGGATATTGGATTTTGCGTAAAATTAAGATTATAAAACGGCAGTTCTGGTTCTTCATTCTGATTGGTTGAAACACGTTCTAAGCCGTGATAAAATACACCGGTAACCTCACGGTTCAGACCACATTACATAAGTATCACTGCGCCACTGTTACTGCGTATTGATTTATGAAAATAAACACCACAGTCTTAAATCATATTTTTAATTTGTCTACAATTGCACAATTAATGGCGATATCCAGATGAATGTCAATAAATATTGTTGAGTCATCTCGTCGATAAAGAGAAAACGTTGTCTAAGGATTTTATAACTCAAGTTCATACGTCCGCTATTATCCACTGGGTGGCGATCTTACCCAACTTAAACACTGACGCATTCACTGAAAACACCGTGTAGTACTGTTCATGGCTCCGTCTGAATCTGATCTCTTACTAAAGTTCTTCACAAAAATGGAATTATCTCCGCTTTTAATAAAAAAATTTGAAAGGTGATAAGAGATCAAATGAAGGTAGGATGAAATGTTTTTTTGTTTGTTTTTGTTTCAAAGCGGATGGTCTGTTCTTTCATTTGATATTTTATGTTTATATAAAGAAGATAAGTTTCTGGAAGGCATTAAACTAAAACTGGGTGGCAACTTAAAAAAAAAAAAACGCTGACGGGGAAAGAGTTCAGCATGCTTCCAAGCATATTTGATCATCACTTCAACAGTTGCACGATATAAATGTTAATGTATAAATTAGATGAATGGTGATTTATAAAATAAACACCACAGTCTTAAATCATATTTTCATTGTGTCTTTGCTGCATCTCTGTTGGTTGGGAACTGCGCTCTGTTTCAGTCACACTTGATTCTGAGGAACTACTTTGTTTGGCAGAAGAGTAATATTTGTACTAATATAATTACAACTTTTTTGGGTTTTATTTTGTAAAATCCCGCTAACGTTATGCATATGAAGTAACCGTTTTATAAACGCAATAAACCCCTCGAAGCGTTGGGTTACCAGTGCATTTTATAACAGCTAAGGGGGTTTAGGCACTCCGCTTCGCGTCGTGCCTAACAACGCCCCTTAGCTGTTATAAAATGCACTGGTAACCCACTGCTTCTAGGGGTTTATTGCTTTAATCTACTCTTTAATACTGAGCTGTTCAATACTGATTCTGGCGGTAACTATTTTTAACCAAAAATTGCGTTTATCGCGTTTTGGAACCAAAACTCTTCATATAATGTAAATGACACGAACATGTAGTGAATCCTAAGTTATAGATGGTGAGATAATGTTTTGAGTGTGTTGCTTGCTCAAGACTCGCTCCTCCCACTGGACACCTCTGGGATTTTTTGGAGATATGAAGGATGTAATACTACTCTATAGTAGCGATGTTACCAATGAATCAATCTTTGTTAATTTAAACGATCATCGAATATGGAGAATTGGGTAACACTTTATTTCGATAGTCCACTTTAGACATTTTACTAATTATAAGTAACTTTCCAACTACTTATCAACTACCAAACTTTAGAGAATTAGTAAACTGTCTGCTTAATATCTACTAACACTTTATTCCGATGATATCTCAACAGACATTCAACTGACTATAAGTATCTTTGCAGGTGCATGTCAACTTATTCCACTAACCCAAAACTCTTTCCTAACCCTAACCCTTACAGTCTACTCTAATGACAGTTAGTTGACGTATAGTTGCAAATTATTGGAAGTTAGTTGACATGTAGTTGCAAAGTTATTTATAGTCAGTAGAATGTCTAAAGTGGACTATCAAAATAAAGTGTAACCGAGAATTGCATAAATTGACATCTCTACTCTATAGGTCCTCGAAATAAACATGACATGAGCAGAAAAAGCATGTGTTATGTGAGCTTTAAGCAATATATTTGATCAATACATGCATTCCCTCGTAATCGAATCCATTACTTTGGCATTGCCAGCAAAACAACAATGTGTTTCTGGTTGACATGCTAATTAAACAGCTTGGTGGGTACAATAATAATAGTTAATGTAATAGCATCTGCTCAACGTCTGCTTTAATGAAAGCTTTTCTTAAGCACAAGGTTTAATCTCAGCAGCTGTTGCTTTCTCTGTTATTCATTTCATCCGTGATATAACCTGGACAGTTTTTAACAACAATTCACAGCACGCCGGTGATCTAACCAGCTACATTGTTAGCGAATGTTAGCGAATGTATCAGATCATAGCTCTTCCATTTGAAAAGCCACACGGTAGCGACCATTATATTCCTATTATCAGGCAAATCCATTACGGCAGCAACTAAATCAACTATTTTCCCATCGCATCTAAAACAATTCACAGGATACATTTATAGCCCGACACACAAATTGCTCAATACGGCAACTAACAAGGCGCCCAAGAAGCGTTGAGCTCCTGGGGTGCAAAGCCATCACTAACTGAGAGTATTAAAAATAGCTCTTTTGCAATATTGGCCTATTCCTCGGGCTCTCTATGTGCCTGGTTAGGCAAAAGCAGAGTAAATGAACATATTTGTCAATGAATAATTGATGACGTATCTCCCGCTGCAGTGATCTAATATATAACATTGCTGTAATGTAGACTGGGGAAAAGAAACTGTTACTAGCTATGTGATGCCAGATTTAAGTGTCTAACAAGACTTTGAGACATGCAAAGATGATATAAAAATTTATTTAGAGGTCGATTGTTAAGAGTGACAACTTTTAATATCAAATATGTTTTAGTTAATGCTAATAATTCATGTTATTCAGTATTGTGTCACTTATAGAAGTATCTTTTGACAGAAAAGCAATATAATATACATAATTACACTGCAAAAAAAAAAGAAGATTTCCAAGGAAAAAAATCAAAGGGCCCTATTTTAACGATCTAAGCGCATTGTCTAAAGCGCACAGCGCAACGTCTAAATGGGCGTGTCTGAATCCACCTTTGCTTATTTAACGATGGGAAAAAATGGTTTGTGATGGTCGAAAAGGGTTGGTACTTTTTTTAATGAGTAATGGGAGTATTTTGGGCATAACATGCAATAAACCAATGAGAGTCTCCGCTCTGCCGCTATGTCTAATACCTATTTATATGACGGACTTTGTAAACTGAAAAACTAAGCAGAGGAAGAAGATCCCCAGTTTAAGATTAACGTTAAATAATTCTGTTGTTTTTCACTTGTATTGAAATTGTTATTTTTTTATTAAAACCTTAAAAAACCATTTTCTTTTAGTCATGGAAGTAAAAAAGCAGGCTTTTAATTGTTTTAAAGGTATGGCTATCCAATATCATCAAAAAATAAACATAATTTACAAGTATGTAAGAAAAGGTTGTGCTCTAAAAATACTTTTTGTAACAAACAGGAGATAAAGAATTTACAAACGGCTCTCTGCACATTTCAGCACTTGGACAGCGTCAGTTTTTTTAAGCATTACTTAAAAATGTTTCTCATCTCACCATATCCAAAGGTACAGAGTCATCATATACAATAAATCTGTGAGGTACCATTTAAAAAAAAAAAAAACATTTTAATTAGGGATGCACCGAATCCAGGATTCGGATTCGGCCGAATACTGGGCTTTTTGACGGGGTTCGGATTCGGCCGAATCCTAGATTTTTTTTCCACCGAACCGAACCCTAGGCTTGCGCTACGCAGGTCGACGTCACGCGGCCGTAGATTACACACATCGGGTGCTGACGTGGAGATGAGCTTTTTCTTTCGGTGAGCCTAGGGGCTGGACACACCAAAACTTTTAAACACGGCTGAAAACGCCTTGAGGACGCCAAATTCCAGCTGTTTTTCAGCCGAGCGCTTGGTAGCTGTGATGCTTCAGCTGTGAGCCGGTTGGTTGCTGTGGTAATGTCCCGCCCCTCCTCCACTGTAATTGGACGGCCGTGTGAAACCTGACATTGACGAGCGGAGCTTCTCACTCAAAGTTAAATATAGTTTTCAGCGCGGAGCTGCTTGCTTATTGTAAAAACGAGCGTGTCGCAACGCATCGCTTTCATTATGCATAAGCTTATAGTATTTGTC
This sequence comes from Paramisgurnus dabryanus, assembly GCF_030506205.2. Classification (NCBI taxonomy): domain Eukaryota; kingdom Metazoa; phylum Chordata; class Actinopteri; order Cypriniformes; family Cobitidae; genus Paramisgurnus; species Paramisgurnus dabryanus. Next base: position 4,262,377 of record NC_133353.1, on the reverse strand, counting down.
AAAATAGTTTTTCCAACTTGTCATCCTGGCATAATGTACAGTTAAAATTAAATAAAATGAAAAATACACTATTGTGGACGTTGTTTAATTCATTAATGTGTTTTACTGTGTTAATGGAATAAGGATGCAAGTAGGATTCGGTATTCGGTTTCGGCCGAACCTAAAAAATCTGGATTCGGTGCATCCCTAATTTTAAAACAGATGCATTTGTTTAAAGCAAAGCATTTATTTACTTACCAGGCTACAGGTGAAGCAGCTCTTTACGCCTTGTAACGTCTCATAGTTAGTCCTCATTTATGTCCAAGAGACTCAATAAAAATCTTTTACAGTTGAATGCTTTAATTTGTAATATTTAAAAGCATTTTTGTGCTGCTGCGCATTCATGTATGTGATAAGCAAACCTGTGTTGTCGTCCCGTTTATAGGCCCATATTAGTAATGCGCTCTTTAAATAACAAAAAACATATTGCGCCATTGACTTTAGACTTTAGAGCAGGTTTTTGTTGGTCAATGGCGTAGTCTATTTTAGTTGCCTCAAAATAGCAACGCGCCAACAATGCGCCTGAACACCCCTCGTTTTTAGATCAGAACGTCCATTTTTGGGCGCAAATGCATTTGCTTTTTAAACAATGTGGCGCTAAACGTGGAAATGATCATTGCGTAGGGTGGAAACTAGCAAAAGACACTTGCGTCGTGCATTGCGCTGCATTGCGCCGGGTGTAAGATAGAGCCCTTAGTATTTTTGTCTTGTTTTCAGTAAAAAAATATCTAGAAATTCTTCAATAAAGATGCTTTTTCTTGATGAGCAAAAGGACCCAAGAAAATAAGTCTAGTTATTAGACCAAAAATATAAAATTTAAGTGATTTTGTGCATTAAACAAGCAAAAAAATCAGCCAATGGGGTAAGCAAAAAAATCTTGAAAATTTTTCTTAAACACTAAATTCAAGAATAATTAAAGAAAAATTTGCTTACCCCATTGGCAGATTTGCTTGCTTGTTTTATGCCCAAAATCACTTACATTTAATATTTTTGGTCTAATAACTTGACTTATTTTCTTGAGAATTTTGTGATATTTTAACTGAAAACAAGACAAAAATACTAAGAATTTTTTTTCTTGAAAATAATTTTTTTGCAGTAAATATTAGTGGTGTTTAAAGATCTTACAAAATGAACTGTATTGTTTTTAATACCTTAGAGTGAGCTGTTTTCATCTACATGCAACGGGGGGCATGGTGAGCGTTGCATTGTCCTCAATTGTAGTGCTTAATCTTGTCATATCCAATATAAGATATTATTATAAAACTTACAGCAGTTCTTTGCTTATTTAATCTATACTGATTTGCATAAGATCTCCCAACAGAATCTTGGACACAATCTTGGTTCTAGATGCACCATGGTTCTAAAACGGCACAGGACCGTATAGATGAATGATGGGTGAAGACAGGCAGACAGTTCTCCTCCCATGAGCCCTCTGGGCCATACAACTCAGAATCTCATTGGCCGACACCGAGCGGCACCATTTGAAAAAGAAACATGAAAGAGTGCAAAGAAACGCTGTGATTAAAACCGAAGCCACTTCTCGCTGAGGAATAAAGAAGAGAAACAAAAGTGAGAAAGAAGGGGGGGACTTTGATCTTGCAAGTCAGTTTCATTGAAATTCTCCTCTCCTATCCAGCCCTGGTTCTCCTTCGTAGGTTCCTTCCTTTGCTTTTAAGGGATAACAAGCTTGCACTGCTTGAAGTACCATGCCTGACAGACTGCGGCGCCAAGGCTTGGGTTTTGGTCAGAGGGTTGAGAGAGAGCAGGAAGTGAACATGAAATGATAATGAGCATTCTGTTAATACTTCGGGGACGAAGAGTCACCCATCGCTCGACCACTCGTGTGTAGCCCTCCTGTACTCTGATTACGCTTGAGAAAAACTACAAAGAGATCCAGCCAGGATGAGGGTCTCTTTCTGCAATTATCTCTCTCCTTTTCCCTCCCTCCCTCTACAGATGGTGCAACCAGCATGGCTCTGCTTCCAAAGGAGCAGGCAGCACTAATGAGAAGTCTGTCCCTTAACAGGCCATGCTATAGAGCCTCAGCAGTCTCACACCACATGCATCTGACTGAGTGAACCTGGGCCATCGGTTGAAAAAGATGTTACCTAACATTCACATATTCAAGCTCAACTGTACGAGACTTGACCGAACCGCCCCCAACCGCAAATCTATTGGGGATCGCCACGGTTTCATTACCCATAATGCATCTCCGAACTAAACGTGATCTAAGTGAGCTGAACCTGCGACTTCACGCATCATTACCGCAGGTACTTGTGAGGCAGCGTCTCCAAAGAGCCTGACACCGTGATGTTTTCCCTCATGAGAGCAAAGCGTACACAGCGGTTATCAGAGAAACCAGAGAGATTGAGAAACAGAGAATGACTAGAACGCTTGGGAAAGGACGAGTGTAGCAGCTGTTTGTTCATGAAAAATGTAGCAGGCACAGATGGTTCATAATCGCAGTATTAAAAGGCACTGTAAAGAATTGATGTTAATTATTTTGCACTTCTCACATACTAAGGATATCTGGCACATGGAAATGCATGTGCTTCCAAGGACAGCATGCGACCGTGTCGAACCATCAGTTATATTCAGTCTGGTTCGAGACTGCACGGGCATGTGGGATTTTGCATGACAACACGATGCAATCATTGTAAACGGCATTTACTGTATGACAAAAATCACATTTACATTTTTTTTATATAGTACCAGTACAGTACCAGTTTGGGCTATTCATTACTATGACTCATTTCATTACTAGGTTACTATAAAATAGTAACCAAAGGCTATTAAAACTCACATGCCATAAATTGTAAAATGGGAATTATGTAATGACCATATAAAAGTTAAACAAATTTAATGTCAAAATCAAATGTCATATTTTTATTCTTCCAAAATAAAAACACTTTACATATATAACAGCTCTAGGCAGCTTTGGACACTTTGGGCATTTACACTGCCTGTTTGAAGTGACTCAAACTGATCGGATATGACCCACGGGCATGTTAGCAGAAAAAGAGTGCATAGATTACAGCATTCTCCCATCTGTTTCAGGCCTCATTCAGATGTGGAAATAAATCTGATATGAATCAGATACATGCAAACGGATACATACATTCGCATCCCCAGACCGATTGAATATTCCATGTCAAGACATGTTTTGCGTTATTGAAAAAGTAACACAGTCTCACCCCATTTCGTCAATATTTGACGACACTTGACCATTCATCATATGTTGACGTGAAGGGTATACCTTTCGCGTCATTTTTTGACGAACTGGGGACTTCAATACTATTACGTCCGTTGCATTCTCTTTCCTATTTTATTACCATTTGCGCGTCGGTTTAGGGTTAGATTACGCAAAATTAAACAGTGTACGCGAAATTAAACAGTGTACGCGAAATTAAACAGTTGTCACCTGGCGTTGGGGTTAGAAACAGTTGTCACCTGGCGTTGGGGTTAGAGTTAGGTTTGGGTAGGGATGTCATTATGTAAATCTAACCCTAAACCGACGCGCAAATGTAATAAAATAGGAAAGAGAATGCAACGGACGTAATAGTATTGAAGTCCCCAGTTCGTCAAAAAATGACGCGAAAGGTATACCCTTCACGTCAACATATGACGAATGGTCAAGTGTCGTCAAATATTGACGAAATGGGGTGAGACTGGGTTGGAAAAAGCGATGCTGGCAAATTACGTCAATTCAGGTGGACACCACCCGCGATCATGTGAACTTTGGCGCGACGGCTGCACTTAGTGGAGAAATTTTAAAGTTTTGTGTCTTGTTACAGAAGTAAAGCTTTATAATCTTGTATTATCGTTTTTCTGTGTCCATTGCATATTGGGACGTTTTACTTCCTCTGTGGTTTAAGCTGTTCAAGGTCAGTATGCCAACCTTGAACTGTTTCGCCAAGTGTTTAGTGTAAAGGCTAATATCGGATACGAGTCACTTTTAAAATATAATGTAAACAGGTCGTCAAAAAATCGGATAGTCAACTAATCAAAATTGGGCATCAAAATCTGCAATGTGAATCCAGCCTTAGTCAACAAACTTAATGAATTGCATCCTGGGATGTTTTTTTAAACTAGCCTGATCTCACAAATATCTCTGGAATAGTCACAGAATATTTTGCTTATTAATCCATGTCATTGATCTCTGCATTTTTCTGTGTCCATACTACGGACTTTCTTTTCCGTGTCAGTTTCACGTATTGGTTACCCGATGTTTTTTTCTATTTTTTACAATTGTGCTTGGGTTTGGGGTTAGAACGACTTTCTGTTAGATAAAACGACATCCTAACCCAAACCCAACTCTAACCCTAACGGCAGGTGGCAATGGTTTAAAAATTAGAAAAAAAATAGTATAAACCAATAGTTAAAGTGACATCCTAACCCAAACTCCAAATATGACCCCAAACCCAAGCTACTATTGGTTTAAAAATAGGAAAAACAATCGAGTAACCAATATGTGAAACTGACATGGAAAAGAAAGTCTGTGGTACGTACACGGAAAAATGCAGAGATCCATGACAATGACACAGATAAATGAGCTAAATATTCTGTGACTATACTACGGAAATTTGTGAGATTAGGTTGGTTTAAACAGTATTGAAAGTTTTCTGTGTCCATTCAGAACATAGTAAAATATTGAAAAACTGTAGTGTTTCCTTTAACTGTGTAAATACGTCAGAATGCATTAAATAGCATTACCCCCCCCACCCCCTTAATAAATGCTATAAAAAAATCATTTTTGTTCATGATATCTAATGCATTCATTAATTTGAACAAATACAGCCTTATTGTAAGGTGTGACAGAATAAAAAAATAAAATCTAAAGCAATTGGTTAAGGCAATGTTGAGCCATCTTGGATTACCGTTCAAATGTGACCCTGCCTTGAAATCCAGGTTAAAGTCTCATAACCTAATTATGAGATTTGTAGCGTCAAAGTTTGATTACAAATTTTTGTCATGACCTTATTCAGTCAAGATTACAGCTATCAAGGTTATTTTTCACTAAATGCTGTTTATATTACGTAAGATTGTTTGAAAAAACAAAATCACAAATAATGCCTTTAGCTGGGTTTCACAGACTGGGTCACAATAGTGATTTATGTCTTCTCCTTTGTCTCCATGGGAAAAATGTGTTTCAGTGTCTCTATGTTTCTATGGTATGTCATGTCTCTCTCTCTTTTTCTCTCGCTCTCTCTGTCTGGGTACATGACCCAGCAGACTGCAGAGAGCTGATATGCGCTGCTTTACCTTAGGGAAAGAGAGGGAGGACCCTGGGGGTTAACAACTCGACCTGGAGACTCTCACTACTGATTTAACAGACCACAAAGACGTAGAAAAAAAGGAAAAGTGAGAGACAGAGAGTGTCGTGAAAAGGCAGATGTGGCTGGAGAGAGAGACAGAAAAGCGCTGAGTTTGTTACAGCCGTACAGTGGCGTGTTGAAAACAACGTAAGCAGGAAAGCACAGCAGGCCCTGCAATGCAGTTCTTTAATAACAGCTGGGCTTTGGTACTCAGCCGATGGGCTGCTAATGCCTTTCTACTGTTCTGCTGAAGATGTAGAGCTCAGCATCCTCTCTCAGAAAAAAACGTATGACACACAAACGCACAAATGTAAACTGACCACGCTGCATTTGCTTTAGCATTTTCTTACTCGCAAACTCACTAGGCCACCGTCTGCTACTTTGTTGAAATAATCAAAAATGATTTGAACCCTTGAGAACTATGGGTAATGAATTTTGAAGCTATTACCCTTTACCATATCTCAAAGGCATCATAAAGGATCATTTTCAATATTAAAATATGTTATTACCTTAAAGGACAAGTTCGGTATTTTACACTTAAAGCCCTGTTTTCAGATTGTTTATGGTGAAATAGAACGGTTTTGACTGAAATTTCGACATATGCGGCTGCCCTGAGAATTTTGGGGGGTTTGTGTTTCACCTCCCACCTTTACAATGGGTTTAATGGTGCACTGGAACAATCCTTTCTAAAATTCATTAAACTTTCGTTTACAAAGACATGAAACTCACCGAGTGGTCAGGGGGGTTCACTGATATGCTCACACAAAAATCGCCGCAAAAGATGCTTTCCAACAGCTGTTTTAGCATTCGTTGTTAACTTGTGGACCTATTTTTCCAAACGCCTCACACCCATACATTCTTCCGCTTAGAGCTTGAATATTAGACACTCCAGCCCAGGTGGTGGCGCTAATCCGCCATTGCCAATTGCAAGAATAGAAACAAAGTTCCCGGCGCGGAGTAATACCGTACCTCACAGGACGTCTAATACAAGTCAATGGAGTTAGCAAAAACTACGATAAAACCTGTTGGAATGCGTATTTTGCAGCGATTTTTGTGTGAGCATACCAGTGAACACCCCTGACCACTCGGTGAGTTTCACGTCTTTGTAAACGAAAGTTTAATGCATTTTAGGAAGGATTGTTCCAGTGCACCATTAAACCCATTGTAAAGGTGGGAGGTGAAACACAAACCCCCCAAAATTCTCAGGGCAGCCGCATATGTCGAAATTTCAGTCAAAACTGTTCTATTTCATCATAAACAATCTGAAAACAGGGCTTTAAGTGTAAAATACCGAACTTGTCCTTTAACTAAGAAGAGTTGATACATCCCTCTATCATCTTAGTGCGTGCACGTAGGCGTTGGAGCGCGCTGCGACACTTCGATAGCATTTAGCTTAGCCCCATTCATTCAATGGTACCACTCAGAGATAAAGTTAGAAGTGACCAAACACATCAACGTTTTTCCTATTTAAGATGAGTAGTTATACGAGCAAGTTTGGTGGTACAAAATAAAACGTAGCGCTTTTCTAAGAGGATTTAAAAGAGGAATTATATTGTATGGCGGAACAGCACTTTTGGGAGTACTTCGACTCGGCGCAGTAACACCCTCCCTCTCCCATTATGAGAGGTAGAAGGGGAGCGGATTTTGGCAGTCCTGTGGGCGAAAATGCTTTGTTGATGCTAGAGGTCAGAGGAGAATGGGCCGACTGATTCAAGCTGATAGAAGAGCAACTTTGACTGAAATAACCACTCGTTACAACCGAGGTATGCAGCAAAGCATTTGTGAAGCCACAACACGCACAACTTGAGGCGGATGGGCTACAACAGCAGAAGACCCCACCGGGTACCACTCATCTCCACTACAAATAGGAAAGAGAGACTACAATTTGAATTTGAAAAAATGTTGCCTGGTCTGATGAGTCTCGATTTCTGTTGAGACATCCAGATGGTAGAGTCAGAATTTGGCAAAAACAGAATGAGAACATGGATCTATCATGCCTTGTTACCACTGTGAAGGCTGGTGGTGGTGGTGTAATGGTGTGGGGGATGTTTTCTTGGAACACTTTAGGCCCCTTAGCGCCAACTGGGCATTGTTTAAATGCCACGGCCTACCTGAGCATTGTTTCTGACCATGTCCATCCCTTTATGACCACCATGTACCCATCCTCTGATGGCTACTTCCAGCAGGATAATGCACGATGTCACAAAGCTCGAATCATTTCAAATTCACTGTACTAAAATGGCCTCCACAGTCACCAGATCTAAACCCAATAGAGCATCTTTGGGATGCGGTGGAACGGGAGCTTCGTGCCTTGGCTGTTCAGAGATGTTCAAAGTTCACATATGTACTCTGGGGACACCAAAGTTTTATTTGACATATTAAAAATGTCCTCTTTAAACACATCAAATTAACTTTGCTTTTGTTCATGTGAAATTACTTCAAACACCTTTGACTCACTATGGTTTATTTCCACTGCAGGGGAAAGACCTCCTTAGCTTGAACTAGATCTGGTTAGATCACCTCTTTAAAAGCGCACATGCTCATTCAGCCTTACTGTCTCAGTGATGTAAGACCTAGGAGCTTTAGAGCAGAACTATAAGAGTTCAACGAAGTGTCTGCAATGGAAGGTCAGAGGCCTCTACACAGCACAACCTATTTAGCTTGCTGCTAATGAGGATAGCTGAAATAAAATGAATAATTCCAGGTGGTACAATAGGCCTCTTAGCAATATCCTTCCCACTGTACTTCACCTATGAAAGCAGAACATGGTAAAATTTACCCCTGTTCCCTTGGAATTTCATTAAGAGTCTGGTTTTGCCATACCGCTCTCTTCTTTTATCAACCCCTTAAAGCTCTCCAAGGCTCCATATAGCCCTAAAAATCCAGTTTAGCCCAGTGATGTTTCTTTTATGCGTTACCAAGGAACCATTTATTTAGTAGGAAATCAATGAAGGAGTATATTCATTAGGATTACTTGTAATATTCTAGGGAGCGTTTTAAGAAATGTCAAAATAAAGTGTGTCATTCTGTACTGTATTAATTTCATCAATGTGTTAAATTTTCTTAAGTAAATAAATATTTATTTTAATTGTCCTGCTGACAAGCGCGGGTGCGTACAGCAGGTAACGCAAATTATGGGTCCTCCGAAGTTTACACCGTCTCATCTCAGTTCTCTTCATGGACTTCGGAAGCTGCCACCTTCAAAGACCAAGTGCTTTCCTTTTGAGGTTGCGTCCTTAGAAGGTGCAGCCCTTGAATTGGGACACAGCTATACAGTATATTTAACCACCAGATTCATAAGGATTTTTTTTATCTGATGATGGATGGGCCTTAAAAAAATTGCACTATTCAATGCCATTACGAGGAAGAGCTAGACTATTATTTAATATCACTGTGTTCGGCTGAAGAAAGGAAGTCCTATACACACCTAGGATGGCATTAAAAGTGCCGAAAATTTTGGGTGTCTCAAACTCGATAAATCGGTCGACCTCTAATGTAAGTTATTGCTATATGCTATAAGCCATGTTTAGGCTGAAGTTCTACTATTCAGGTTATAGTTACAGTCCAGACTGAAAAAATACAAACTTAGCACTGAAATGTCCATTAACAATCTCCAAACAATTGATTATTCCTCAAATTCCATATCTTCGTCTGGCTCAAACATGAGGTCTGTTGAAAGGAGCTGCTCTGTGAAACAGCCAATGAGAGAAGAGCTCAACAGTATTATTCATGAGCCTTTCAAATAAAGTAATAATAGACCATTTCATTCTAAAGGCAAATCCTAGGGTTGTAAATGGACATGTAAAACCATCTCTGGATAATTTTAGCACTTAATAAAGCCACATACCTTCTATGTAGATATCAAAGAAAAATGTTACATATTTTTTCAATGTATTCTTTGGCACCTTTAGGGTGAGTAAATGATGGGATGGGGTAATTTTCTATTTTTGCTGAACTACTGTATCTCTTTCCATGACTAAAGTATCACAAAAGCATATTTGAGTGAAAAATCATACTTCGTAAGCAATCAGCTTTATGTGCTTGCCTGACAAAAAATCTCCAGGTTTGTGGCAAACTGATATTTTCAAGGGTTGAGGTCAAAATGGATTAGTACTGCTTTGAGTCAAAGCACTGCAGGAACTCTATCCATCCCATACAGTATACACCATGTGTCCTTTAGCTGTTTACTATAGCGACTTGGCTTTTAATAATTGATGAAGAGCCTGAATGAGCAAACTTTTCTTCCTCTCTCTCTCTCTCTCTCAAGCTACTAAAGCCAGAACGCCACAGCCCCCCTGTCAGCAGACAGTGTCAAATGAGAAAAGTCTGCTCATACTGGTGCTCAGATGTCTCCATTACTGAGACAGTGGTGACTTAGAGGTATGTGATGTAAATGGAGCCGGTGAGGGAGCGGGCGAGCACGTTTTCCGCAGCCATTCATTATGCGGGTGCTGGGAATAGCCAGAGGCACTTTTACAGCGTCTGACATTCCCGCACCATCGCTGAGTCTTGCTTTATGATTAAGATGCAATCATGGCTCTTTTGACAGACTGCGGAAGTCAAATTAGCAGGCTAAAATGGACGGGGAGATAAGCAGCATTCGGTGCTTAGAGTCAGCAGGGAGTACCGTGCCCCTAATGGCCCCTCATACAAACACAGATCCCATCATGAGTGCACACTTCGGCCAGTAAGGTTTGGCCAATTTGGCCAAAAGTGTTTGTGCACGACTTACAGTGCATGTATTCACTACTTACAGAGGGCAAAATTTTCTTTTGGGGGGCCGCAAAGGAACGCACCATACATAAGGGGGGCCGCATGCTGAAAAAGTTTGAGAACCACGGCTGTAGACTAATACCGCTGTCACAATATCCCAGTATGCCTCCTTTATGACCCACTTCTTCTTCTTGCAATACAAAAAACAAAGTAAATTCATTTATTAAACTCTTTTGATCACTAAACACCTGGCTAAATGTCATCAAATAAGACTAAATGAAATCAGAAATAGATGTTGCATTTGTTCAACAGTCTATATTTGGAAGAAAAAAAAAAATCACACGTTAGCACACAAATAATTATCCATTAGCACACGAATAAAAGCTTAGTTCACCCAAAAAAATAAGTCTGTCATCCTTTACAGTACTTACCTCCTGTAATGCGAAACACAAAAAGAGTTCATTATTGAGTATCTGGCAGGTTGAATTCACACAATGGCAGAACATTATGACTCACTCGTATTATGAACGCTTTAAATAGACCCCGGGGTGCCGGCAAAATAGTATACTGCATTTTGCTCTCTGATTAGCATTTACCACATATTTTGATAGAATTACTTTCTCCTGTCCCAGTTTAATGTGCAACTACAATGTCAGAAAAAATAGTCGAAGAAATGTTCCCTTGATGTCACTGGGGCGCTACCCTTTCGAAAAGTAGACCTTTGCAGCTAAAGAGCGCATATTGGTATCTCAAAGGTAGCAAATGTATACATATCTGTACTTAGGTGGACATATAAGGACCTTTCCGAAAAGGTATTGTCCAAGTGACAGTGTGGGTTATTTTTTTCCTGCATGTATAAGTAAGACGTTCATATGCTGGTTTCCCAGAAAAATAGTGAATGGTGCACTTTATTGCATGGGTCTTCAACATTTGGGCTGGGGCCCCTTGGGGGTCCATGGTGGTTTTTGTGGGGGTCCCCCAAATATTGTTTGAATTTAAAACTGAAATTAGGCATCATACAAAAATCCATTCATAGGCTAATAATAGAAATAATAAAAAAAACTTGCGCACTGAAATCTATTCAGTAAATTTAAAATGTTATGTTGTATATAATTTATATGTAAGAAATAATTGACGACAGGCCGTTGAATTATGTTGTAATAATATCTTGTAAGCAGGGTTTTCACTCAACTAATTTGGCTACTAAATTTTTAAGTTACCGGCCATTCGAAACTTCTACTAGCCAAAAGAAAGAAAACGTATCTCCTCCCTTTTTTTTCAAACTTGTTTTTTCAAATCAACAAAGTACAATAAACATTAAACAAAGCATCAAAACGAGCCATTCATATTCAGTTTGCCACTTGGTATTAAAACTGTTATTCTGCTTTTCTTCTCTTTGTCTTCTTGGTTATTTGGGGCGACTTTCCTTTTTACACGGGAGTTAGTAACCCTAGCAGAGTATTACCACATTATCATGTTCAAGTCTCGAGTCTAGCGCACCGTTGTTTGTTGTGTAGTGACCGAGGGGCAAGCTTCCGATCTCACTGATGAAGCCAATACGAAAGTGATTTAAACTGCAATTCATCGACTGGCTGCTTGAGGCTGGCTCCAAATGGAGTCAATTCCCATAGACCCCCATGTTAAAATGCCCGTCTTAAGAGCAAATAATGTGTTTACAGCCTGGTAAAGCAAGTGTTTTTGTCTGTATAGCAAATTTTACCCTTCATGACAATTGTGGGGGGGTGAATTTTTTTGTAACTCATCTGTTTAAATTATATTAAGCCTTAAAGTTCTGCATAATTAAGGGCGTGGCCACTTGAGTGATGGGTGAACTGCCACGCTGTCACTAGAATCGAGCTAGGTGGGCAGGGTTTCAGCAACCAGCCACATCAGCTTCACCCACGTCTCACCTCTTTACCCATTTTCGGTTATCCGTAAGTGATGCAAAGTGCTGCGCGGCCAAGATGGCGACGACAGGCACCACCTACTTTAGGCTTAAAAAATGCTATTCACAAACCTATTGGTGACGTAACAGACACTACGTCCATATTTTTTTACAGTCTATGGTAGTGACCTGTCACACTCCCGTTTTCCAGGGAGTCTTCCATATTTCACACCTTTCTCCCGCCCCCTCCCATTTTGTTATTTCTTCTGGGAAACTCCAGGAATTTGTAAGGCCCTACCTCGTTGTATGTATAATCACACCAACATATTATTCCAAGGTTGTCCAGTTCCCAGATCTTGTATGAAACGCATCCTACTCACACAATAGACACATCATAAAATTTTGAACGCAGTTTTGACCAACAACTTGGTTGCGCTGTTGATACCTGCGCATGTAGACGGGGGGAGTTGAATTACGCATCGTGCTATGGCAAAACAACTTAACATGATTTATACAAAGTAACGCGCCAAATTGCGTGCGCATTGCGACCGCATCGCTTCCTTTATGGGCGCGCCTACATTTAAAATAACGAACTTGAGCAAACAAAAGATGCGAAATGTGAATCGCCCCTAATGGTGCATTCCCACCAGCCGCAGTAGTGGTGACAAAAATACGCTATTCGCGCGTAGTTGGACGCTTGAACATTTGACTTCTCTCAGTACATTCGGGCGTGAAAGCTGTGCGTTAAATTCTAGTCATTCAAGAAATTCACGTGGAAATTCGCATCATGGGAGGGGCTTCTGCGATTTTTCAACTTGCGCTTTTCCCGCAGCAACGCTCAATTCGCGCAAAAGGCGTGGAACACACTATATAAGTGCCTGCTGCAGACGCATCTGGCTTAAAAAAGCCGTCTGTCCTATTCCTAGCATGCACGCGTTTTCGGGCAGCTAGAGCCGCGCACAAGACGTGCGTGTCATGCAGGCAGGGTGTACGGTCAAACCTGCTAACATGGGAGCCTAAATAAAAACGGACACGCCACGCAGCTGAGACGCTCACGCCACGCATCCGGTGTGAATCGGCTCTAAAGGGTTTATGGTAAAAGAGACGCTTGCGTTTGCCAGATACTCGCATAATCTCATGCATAATCAGAGTTTACTGGTAAGGGAGTGTCTTGTGTGTATTTTGAGAACGTGAGCATCTCTTTTAATAAAATAAACAGTTTTGACGCATGTGCAGCAGGCACTTATTTTGACAAAACACATGATGCACATGGTTCACATGACGCAATAAACACATATTTTGAAAACGCAAGCAACAAACATGACACTCCAAACACTTATTTTGAATTTGCGCCCCTCGGATGAGCAGTCACGAGGCGCCACTGGGTCCTCGGCCTGAAAAGGTTAAAAATCTCTACTTTAGTGTGATCAAAACATTACTCGGTAACACCGTAACATTGGCTCAGCCACTAGCACGATCTTGGGGCGGGCAATCTCTTTATCTGTTCCAATGGCAGATGGTAAAGTGTTTTAAAAAATTCGGCAAATAGTGTCAGCACTAGTAGAACAAAAACTACACAGCCCACTTCAGCTTTAAGAACACACGCTGAGAAATCTGCACTAAAAAGATGCATACATTAATAATACTCCATTAACTGTGAATTAGCTATATTTAATAGTTCCCTACTTAGAATAAAACACCAATTACACCATTATGATCTCTTTTTGGAAACTCCTCTGTATTTCAACCTCTGTTCTAATTGCTCTTAACTGTTGATGTTTAATATGACTAAAGTAACCGAGGCAGCTCTTCATGCATCTCAAGGTGTTGTATCCTCAACATCTGTTCTCTTTTCCTCGCTGTGCATCAGCCCGTGCTAAGCACCGTGTCAGAATAAACTACACGGTTACTCACGTCACATTCGCCGGCAGCGCGGCACATCCCAGCGTGAAATGCCTCCCTACTTATTTAGCCGACCATATGCTGTTCTGGCTCACGTTTCCCGGTGGTGCGACCGGAGAGATGTGAGGAATACCAAACACAAGCTACAAAAGACTGACAGGCGAGAGAAAACGGAGCCTTCCGGCTGAAGAAACGAAACCTCGGGTGGCTTCACATCTCTTCCCAGATGCGCACAGAGCAGTAAAACACTCTGACATATTGCTCTTCAGAAAACATCCAGGAACGATTCCCGGGTACATTTGCTTTTGAGATGCACTCTTTTGTTTACAATTTCAGCGTGTACCTCGTAAAACAGTAAAAACGATTCTGAAAAGTTAAAGATTTAGGCTCAAAACAAAAATGTTGAAGGCCTGAATCCCGTAAAGTCCCACAAATCACCACTGCCAACGGGGTGAAGCCAACCAAACAAAACTCCTGTATGGCTCAGTGGTAAGGCAGGTCAATTGAACCATTTTTTTTATTCAAAGCTTTTACAGCCTTTTTCAAAAAATCAGTGCATTCAAAATCTTACAGCTGTCTACTTTGCACATAATAAACTTGGATAAAAGAAGGTACAATACAATACACATACACATTATTGTCCCCTCAGGGGGCCCATTTTCTTGGGCATAATGTATATATAACTTGGAGAAATATATACAGCAGAGCATGTTATTATACCCACATTATTTTTTACCTTGAATCTCAGGTGGCTCCAGGTATTATATACTGTAAGTCACTGTGGATAAAAGTGTCAGCTATATGACAACTCAGCAATTAGAAAGCGCCGGCAATGCTGTATAAGCACAATACAAAACGATTACTGCTTAATACGTTCTTGGACCAAATGAAAAGGAAGGTTGTAAAGTAGAGCAGAAATGATTGCATACTTTCTATTTGTAAGCTCTTTGCATGCCAGGCAGAAAGCCAAATAACAAATGAATTGAAGTATTTTGCAAATCTTTAAAAAAAAAAAAAAGGTTCAACCTATGGTTACATTTCATCTGGCCAAACAAAGCAATATGTGCAATCCCAAAAGTTTTGGGAGAAGAAGATTTATTTTTTGATCTCATGCAACAAATGAATATTTAATACAGTGTCCATTCACAAAAGTTGTCTTTGGATTTTTGGCTACAGGTCAAACGCTGCAAATGCAAATTTTATTTAGAGCTGAGTCCAAGAAAATATCCAATCAAAATGTCGAAATACGCAGCATATGCAGAAAATGTGCAGCACATCAATGATAAGTAAAACTCCAGGATTTCAAAAGCAGAATATGCCAGTTTGTTTTGATATATTTTGAAGATATTTTACCATTATTTTCCTGTGTGATCATTGCATATACAATATCTGCTTGTACTGTGTTTATTCTGCACACTCAATAAATTAAATACTTCAATTAACTTTAATAAAATGGGCTTTTCTTCAAATGTACCATAAGCCCTATTTTTTTTTTTTTAAAGGAAAACACCACCGTTTTTCAATATTTTACCATGTTCTTACCTCAGCTTAGACAAATTAATACATAACTCTTTTTTTTTTAATGTGTGCACTTCATCTTTGCACAGCGTGTCGTGAATGTGTTAGCATATAGCCTAGCCCCATTCATTCCTTAGGATCCAAACAGGGATGAATTTAGAAGACACCATGAAACACTTTCATGTTTTCCCTTTAAAGACTGTTTAATGTTAATATTGTGTAATACTGATGGAAGTTTGAGCGAAAAGAGCAAATAGTCAAGAGTGATAATGTTACTGCATGCCGATGTCGAAGTGCTGCAAACTAACTGTGCGTTCACACCACCACCGGCGAAAGCGTCATAGTGACCGGAAGTCATTAATTTTCAATGAGAGCCGACGGCGAACTTCGGCGATCAGCGGCGCAGGGCATTCTTGTACGGTGTGAGCGTTGAGAAGAGTTGAAATCAGCTCAACTTTATGGTAATGAGCTATGATGCGGTTTGGTGCAACCAAACGGAGGGCGTAAACGTTCGCTGGCAACCAATCGGAAGGTGGAAACCTTCTCTTGAGAGGATTCCAGATAATGCATTCGAGTGTCAGAGTGTCCACTACTCTTTTTCTTTAGTGTCCTTAGCAGGGCAGCCAGGGCTTTTTTCGACGCTCTTGCTTGTGGTGGTGTGAACGCACAGTAAGCACTCTTCCGCCATACAATATAGTTCACATTTTTACCCGCTTACCATATTTACTTGTGTAACTACTCATGTATCAGTCTTTAAACAGGGAAAACATGGAAGTGTTTGGTGGCTTCTACATTCATCCCTGTTTGGATCCTAAGGAATGAATGGGGCTAGGCTAAATGCTAACACATGCATGTTACGTTGTAGAAAGATTAAGTGCACGCATTGAAAAAGGATAGGTGTGTATTCATTTTTTTTAAGTTGAGGTAAGAACATAGTAAAATATTGAAAAACTGTGGTGTTTTCCTTTAAGGGTATATTCTTGTATTGCTGCAAATAAAGGGACTTTATTTATGCATTAATTCATGCTTACTAGATACAATGAAACACTGTAGGTCTCCAAACTCAATACATCATGTCGGACCACATGCACCTTCTTTGCTTTTCTGATATATCGTATTAAAAATGGGACTACATTATACCTAACTGTGTTTTACAAATACTTTTTTGCATTTTTATACGTTTAAAATGAAAGTAAACTATTTTAGACTGGATTAGCTTATTTCAATTAATTAAATTTTAGAAAGAAGTATCATTTAAATGACCCTTCAGAGATCTTTATAGGCCACACTAGGATATCAGTGGTGGCAGTGAGTTTGGTCTTCACTGTCACACTGGGTTATCCCCTAGTTGGTATACCTGCAAACCCATGACCATAAAGGACACATCGGGCTCTCTTTTACACCCGGCGCAATGCAGCGCAATGCGCGACGCAAGTGTCTTTCGCTAGTTTCCACCCTAATTTTCACGTTTAGCGCCGCGTTGTTTAAATAGCAAATGCATTTGCGCCCCCTTTTGCGCCCATGGGCGTTCTGGTCTGAAAACGAGGTGTGTTCAGGCGCATTGTTGGCGCGTTGCTATTTTGAGGCAACTAAAATAGACTACGCCATTGACCAACAAAAACCTGCTCTAAAGTCTAAAGTCAATGGCGCAATGTGTTTTATCTTATTTAAAGAGCGCATTAGTAAAATGCGCCTATACACGGGAGGACAACGCGGGTTTGCTTATCACAAGGTACATGAATGCGCAGCAGCACAAAAATGCTTTTAAATATGAAAGATTAAAGGATTGATGTAAAAGTTTATTATTGAGTCTGTTGGACATAAATGAGGACTAATTATGAGACGTTAAAAGGCACAAAGAGCTGCTTCACCTGCAGCCTGGTAAGTAAATAAATGCTTTGCTTTGAACAAATGCGTCTGTTTTTAAATGTTTTTTTTTTAATGCTACCTCACGGATTTATTGTATATGATGTACCTGTGGATATGGTGAGATGAGAAACATTTTTAAGTAATGCTTAAAAAAACTCTTTGCTAAAAAAAACGCTGTCCAAAGTGCTGAAACGTGAGGAGAGCCGTTTGTAAATTCTTTATCTCCTGTTTGTTACAAATAAAGTATTTTTAGAGTACAAACCTTATCTTACATACTTGTAAATTATTTTTTGATGATATTGGAAAGCCATACATTTAAAGCAATTACAAGCCTGCTTTTTACTTCCATGACTAAAAGAAAACTGGTTTTAAAGGTTTTAATAAAAAAATAACAATTTCAATACAAGTGGAAAAACAACATAATTATTTAACATTAATCTTAAACTGGGGATCTTCTTCCTCCGCTTAGTTTTTCAGTTTACAAAGTCCGTCATCTAAATAGGGATTAGACATAGCGCCAGAGCAACTGGCTTTTAAAGGGGATGAGAGCTGTGACTCTCATTGGTTTACTGCACGTTACGCCCAAAATACTCCCATTACAATAGGACCTACCCTTTTCCCGTCGTTAAATTAGCAAAAGTGGATTCGGACACGCCCATTTAGACGTTGCGCTGTGCGCTTTAGACAATGCGCTTAGATCGTTAAAATAGGGCCCATCATGGCATTCCTGTAAACCTTGATCAAATGAGGATGCATGGCTTTATTTATGCCTTGTAAATGCAAGAAAAGGAAAACAAAATAGGGAGAATCAGGACATACCTTCTTGTATCAGGCTGGGCTGCAATAAGCATCTACAATTTATCTATGCAATGCACTAATGCAAATCAGTGATCGTGTGCTGTATCATATATATATATAAATATAAAAATCACTGAATAAATGAAAACTTAAAATGAAAATTGGCTATAATTACACAATACAGAAGCAAAATCACAAGTGGATTTTCCCAAAAAGGCAAAGTGCCAGGTAAACATGTCACAGTCAACTAGACATAAATTAGCTTCTTGACAAATGTAGCACATTTCTGTTCTTGTGTACTTCATTGTCATTGTATAAAGCAACTGAACGCAATTCCACCCTTAAAAACGAAGGGCGTTGTTTCAATGAAACAATAAGTGGTTCTTATACAAACATGCCAAAGCAAAGCCTGTCTCTCCTCTGACAGGTAAACAAATGCACTCCCCATTTTTCATCTACATGATGGATGTGCATAAAGAAGGGGGACGAGCAGACCATCCGCTTACAGGAAGCAGATAATAACTGGATTGATTTAGAAATGCTTAAGACGCCGTTAAGCCAAACTTGCTGTAAAAAGATAACGGAGATGAACAAGTCCCCTTCTTAATGAATGATAAAAGAAAGAATGAAAAAGCAACGTAATCCATTATCCTGATATCTGTTGTATAGTTGTATCATGTTGTTGTATATTGCCAAGATCTGAAATACACCAAAAAGCGTTAGGATGTGCTCGCTCTTCCCTACTTTGCAAAGCTGTGCATTCGTACGTTACACACACATAAAAAAGAGACTATACTCTGGGCTTAACCCTATCCGTATTATAGTCAGAATAAAATAATAAAGCTTCACCCCTAAGGGAGCGTGTACACCTAAGTGTTTCAGCGTGGCTGAAAACCCCAGGGGGACGCTGACAGTTGGTTGTAGTAGTATTTGCCCCCTAACTCCTCCCCTAAACCTATATATACACATTTATGAATTAGCCACCTCGTAAAGTAGTTATAAACTACCATGAAACACCAAAGTAAATGAATTGCACATTTTTCATGTAAATGTACATTTTTAAAATCTGTCCTTCTAAATGTCTCGCTTTCTGTTTTCAGGAAATTCAGGAAAAGTTTGTTTGTTCCACTCTTGTTCCAGTTTGTTACTGCGTGAACGAATATAAACCAGTGTACCTTCCAAAACAGGTAGACATTTCCTGGGTCTCTGCACCACATATTTATAATTACATTTCGTCTGCCCGCATTTGATCAATAGAGTCGGAAACACAGGCCCACAGCTGCCGTCCCTACAAGGGCTTTTGGCAGAGGCATCTCACCATTAATATCCATGTAATGAAGATGTCACCACACATTCAATGCTGCCGGGAAAGCTTGTCAATGTGACTGCTATCCATAGTGGGTTTTTCCCCCACCAGCCAAAACACCACACATACATTATTATCGGCTCTCTACGCATTCGCTATGCGTGTCAAATAGAGATTTCATAGTGCTAAGGCTGAATGTGGGCAGCCCTCAAGAGCCTTCGAGTTATTACCGTAGACTTCATTCTAGAAGAACTCCAAGTTCCTTACAGCCTCTGCTGAATGCTAATAATGTTGTACCAATGGTGTGTATATTCTCTAGAGAATGCCAGATTGTTAAAGAACAACATTGCAAGCATGCATCTTCACACTGCGGGTTTTGGTGCGGACCAGAGCGTTAAAGTCGTATGACTGCTTTGTTTGTTTGTTTGTTTAATTCTTAACGCCATTCCAGCATCCATGGCTATATTCATGGAGATAACTGGTCAATCTGTACACATCCCAATCCACACAAACTGATCCATACGCGTAGGGAAATGGCTTGAATTTGGTATCTCCAATTCACCTGCAAGTTTTTGGCCTGTAGGAGGAAACCGGAGTAAAGCCACGCTGACACACGGAGAACCTGCAAACTCCACCCAGCAAGGCCAGGTGACCTAGCCAGAGCTCGAACCTGGGACCTTTTTATTTTGAAGAAAATGCAAATGATTTTCTAACAGTTTAGAGGAAAACCTGTGAGTCAAAATTGACTGTCTGGTAATAAGTTATGCCACAAATGTTCTTCACACAAATTTACAGCGTCCAAATTTTTCAAAATACTGTCCTATCCTTACAAACCATACATCAAATGAAACCAGACATCATTTGAAGCCTTTAAATAAATGCATCTTCCAAATGCATGAATGCAAAAGCGATTTATCGTGCATTACAAGATATACGTTTTATCATTACACTCTTGAAAATAAAGTTGGTTTCAGTGACATAGAAGAGAAAATTTTGGTTCCTCATTGTATCATTTAGTCAAGGATTTTCTAAAAGAATCATTAATAAAATTTTTACAGTCTAAAGAACCTTTTTTACTATTAAAGATTGTTTTTGGCTGTTTGTTCCCATAAAAAACTTTAATATATCCAAAGAACTACGCTATAAAATGGTCATTATACACTGTCAGAAAAAAAGGTTTAAAATTGTACCTTTTCTGTCACTGGGGTGGTACCCTCAAAGGTTCATACACATTGAAATGTTGTACCTTTTGGGGTACAATATTATACCTTAAGGACCTATTGCGTACCTTTTAAGGACCAATTCTGTACCAAATAAATGTTAGTGGTACAAAACATTTAACTGTAGCTTTAACGGTACAAAATAGGTCCTTAAGGTATAATATTGTACCCCAAAAGGTACAACATTTCAATGTGTTGTATACCCATAAAAGGTACAAAACTGAACCTTTGAGGGTACAACCCTAGTGACAGATAAGGTACAGTTTTAAACCTTTTTTCTGGTAGTGTAAAAATTATTTAAGAACCAGAAGACTGAACAGTTCTTTGGGAAACCAAAAATGTCTCACTGTAAAGATCCCATTTGTAGCACCTTTAAAAGTGCACACCTTCAGAATATCCTTCTATCACACCTTCTATCACTATCAAAAGGTACACCTTTGCACCAAAAGAGTTCCTAGTACCAAATGTATACATATCTATACTTAAATGGTACATATTAGCAGTGGCGGCTCGTGACTGCTCATCCGAGGGGTGCAAGTTTAAAATAAGTGTTCTGCGCCTCGAGAGATCCTGTCTGCATCATGTGTTTTGACAAAATAAGTGGCTGCTGCACACACGTCAAAACCGTTTATGATAAAAGAGACGCTCACGTTCACAAAATACACGCAAGACACTCCCTTAGCAGTAAACTCTGATTACACATGAGATTATGCGAGTATCTGGCAAACGCGAGGGTCTCTTTTATCATAAACCCTTTAGACGCGTCTGCAGCAGGCACTTATTTTGACAAGACACGTGATGCACACAGGATCTCTCAAGGCGCAGAACATATTTTGGAAAAGGAACCACACACGACGGGCTACATACATGTTGTGACGAACTTCACATCGAGCGCCCTCAAAAAAAGAAGTCACCGGCCGCCACTGCATATTAGGACCTTTTTAACGGGTACTGCCCCAGTGTCAGCTTGGGACCATTTTAAAAATACATTTTCTAAGTTCAAGAGATCTGGAATCTGAGGGTGAAAATGTAAATTAAATTTGAGAAATTTGCCTTTAAAGTTGCCCTTTGCGAAACATATTGATGATAAATAATGTTTTATATATTTACAGTAGAAAATATCTTTATGGTACCTTCGGATGAGACGTTAAACCGAGGTCCTGACTCTCTGTGGTCATTAAAAATCCCAGGAGAGTAGGGGTGTTCCCCGGCATCCTGGCCAAACTTGCCCATTGCCCTACTAATCATCCCCTCATACACTGATTGGCTATATCACTCTGTCTCCTCTCCACTATAAGCTGGTGTGTGGTGGGCGTTCTGGCGCAAGATGGCTGCCGTCGCATCATCCAGGTGGATGCTGCACATTGGTGTTGGTTGGGGAGAATCCCCCTTTCATATGTAAAGCGCTTTGAGTACTGAGAAAAGCGCTATATAAATGTAATAAATTATTATAATTAATTATTATTATTAATTAACATGATTTTTTGCATTAAAAATAAATCGATAACTTTGACCCATACAATATAATGTATTGGCTGTTGCTACAAATATACATGTGCAACTTATGCCACAGTGGTCCAGGGTCACAAATGGACTTTCTGGTGCATTGTTGTAGTTTTTAAAGTGTGGCAGTATAATTTACAATCGAAAAAAAGCACATATTGTGTTTCGCAAAAGAAGTCGTGAATGATGACCAAATCTTCATTATTGGCAAACTACTGTATTCCTTTAAATCGATGTTTGGCCCTGGCACAAGCAAACAAACCTGTTAGTGAGGTGTGAACAGAGCTACAGCCTCTCAAAGTCGAAAAGCTACAACACTGATTCTCTGGAGGACAGATGATCTACTTTGAAGTGTATTTGAGTGACATGAACTGAAATGTATGCTGGTGTGAGGAGAGCAGCCAAAGCCTCTTTCTCTCGCTCTTTTAGAAGAAGAAAGAGAGAGAGGGGTGTCTATAACAGTCAGGGGCAAAAGAAAACATCCTCTCTTGGTTTCCCTGTCCTCTGGTTGCTGCTTGTGGTGGAGGGATAGGACTCCTGTGACCCAAGGAAAGGAAGGGGAGGGGCAGCTCTAAAATCAGCCAATGGAACGCAAGCAGCCGCTGATGAAATAGCTCAGGAGTGCCTTTTATCTGTCCACTGCAGGCTTGGCTTCCTACCTAGCATAGTTTTATCTCGCTGACATATCGAGTGGACTTTGACGGGGCCAGCAATGGAAAAGGAATTATACCATTACGATAGGCCACACGCAGTTATCCTCCTTTTCTACCCCTCTCTATCACTTTACACCCATTAAAAAAGTAAAGGGCACATGAGAGGAACCTGTGGTGCCAAAACAATCAGAATTCATCATCACATATGCACAATGTGATGATAGACAATAACCGTGATGATCTAATACAGAGATGAATGATGTTCAAAGCTTGAATTAAATACAAATCACCCAATACGTTTGTCAAAATGCTTAATGTAGAATGCGCTGAACTTGCTCCATTACCAGCATGAAAAATTAAACAAAATTAAACAAATTAAAGCATTAAGAATCGTGGCTAATGACTAATTATTTGCCTGTTGCCTGTCAATTGTCAAGACGTTTTTACACAAAATTGGAAAAATGCATAATTCAAAATAACTAAGGTGATAACTGGATGGCACTCACAAAATTTAGCATGCGTATAATGAGGTCATGAGACAAATGTAATAAGGCCTTGCTTTTGTTTGAGATGCCTTCAACTAAATATAATATATACCAGCCTGGTATCACTGTTAATACGTAGTATAAATAAGTAACTTTCAAAAACACAAAATGTACGTTTTTGTACATCTAAAATAACAGATGCTGAAACGTTCAATGTAGACGAATTTATAACATTGTAAAAACAGATTATTTCCCACTATTAATTACATTATCTTAAAGGTGTGTAACTACTGTAGCATGTAAATAATGCACATAAATAAAGTGACCAAGAGCGCTCAACAATTATATCTAATCAACAGGCACGTACAACCTAGCTAGCAGGTTGCTCAAACAACAAAATCACCGGCTAACTTACTTTAAATTTGCAAGAACTATAAACTGATACAATAACAGGCTTAAATAAACCCAAAACATAAGTTCACTTACAGTTCTCATGGACACGTGTTTTATCAACTGGCTATCCTCCAGACATGACGGACCACATCTTTATCTATTTTCAGGCATGTGGCGCGCATGCACGCTTGCAGTGTGAAGCGTGTCCGTGCTATTCTCCTAGATGTTTTATCCACTTGCTAGTTATCCTCCAGACAGTGACGATCCGGACTACGTCTTTCTGATTTCGGCAGTGTGGCGTGCATGCCCGCTCGCGGTGTGCGGTTTTTTTTTTGGACGACCTAGTTAAGGCGGTAGGGTTTCCCAGCTTAGGCGGGCCGCCTGAAACTCAAAGTGCTGCAGGGGAGTGCTGGAAGGGGATAATATCATCCTAATTGAAGTATGAAAAATAAAACAACTGGGAAACCTCTCCGACCAGCGCTTTTACTTAAAAAAGGTGCTAATTTACAGCAAAAAAAATCATAATTTCTCCTTAAATACAAATCCTAAACAACACTGGCTTTGACAGAAGCTATCAGTTTAAAGTGGCTCAGTTTATCTTTTTTTATTGTCTGTGTATATTATCTGTATGAGTGTCCTTTGCTCCAGTAATGAGTGGCCAAAGCCAGACTCACATATCGACCAGCACCTTACAGCTCTTTGCGATGTTCCTCCTGATAGCAGATAACCTTTCTTAACTCTGTGAAATAAAGATACAGGTTGAAGCAACCTTTAAAGGCCAATTGCCGTCCAGCAAATAAGAGTCTTCCCAGAATTTCAATATGACAGAATCTTCACGTTTCATACTTACATGCACAAAAATGCATGAATACGTAAATGAATGAAGAAGCAAATAAATAAATGTTAATGCACACACCATGCAGTCAAGTCAATAATGTATTCCTAAAACATTACCATCCTGTTTGATACAAGCAAACTACTTTCATCACACAAGAGAAATAGGAAACAACACAAAATGGGGCAACAGCATCATTAGAAAGTTTTCAGAGGATACACAGCGACAGTAACATCATCTCATTACGGCACTGTACCAGCAGCACACGCAGGACTGTGTTAGAAAATTGCCTCTTTTTCCAAGGCCATGACAATCTAAATCCACCCTCTTTCTTTCTCATTTTCTTCTGTTCCTGCAGCCACCCAGCCAACTCTTCCCTGCCTGCTGTTTTTTATGAGCGTCCAGCCGTTGGCCAGGGAGGTTGGCACTGGTTTAATAGCATCAGCTCTCTCTAGATCAAGGTCCAGGTGGGATGGTTTCCCTTCAGAGTTTGGCGCTGTTACTAGGAGTCTCTCTTTCTCTAATCTTCTTTTCCACCTCTGCCCTAACCAATCAGGCCTAAATGGCTGAATCAAATCCACCTTAAAGGGATCATTCACCCAAAAATTCTGTCATCATTTACTCACCCCCGAGATGCACCAAACCTGTATGAATTTCTTTGTTTTGCACACTAGAGAGGAAGCCATTTTAAGCGATGTTTGTAACCAAATACCAGTTTTTGAGCACCATTGAGTTTCAATTTTTCTTTCCTCCTATTGAAGTCAATGGTGCTGCTAAAAGAAATGTTTACAGGTTTGGAACAACTTGAAGTTGAGTAAATGATGACAGGATGTTCAATTATTCTTTTAAAGGAAAACCCCACCATTTTTCAACTATGTTCTTACCTCAGCTTAGACAAATTACATCTCGCGAATTTCCAGAAAGGTAATAAAAACATCATCAAAGTAGTCCATGTGACATCAGTGGGTCAGTTTGAATGTGTTGAAGCATCGAAAATACATTTTGGTCCAAAAATAAAAAAATTACGACTTTATTCAGCATTGTCTTCTCTTCCAGGTCTGTTGTGAAGCGCATGCGCGAGACTAAAGTCACGTGACTGCAGTGACGTGGATGACGTACGACTTGACTGACGTGTTATCTGGTGCGCCCCAGCTATTTTTTTATTTGTTGTTGTTTTTTTGTGCGCCCAGGCTTCATTTGCACCCTGTAAGTTTGAAAAAAAAACCTTTGCAAACATGTCTGAGGATAACACATCATCCGCGTCACGGCAGTCACGAGACTTTAGTCTCACGCATGCACTTCACAACAGACAGGGAAGAGAAGACAATGCTGAATAAAGTCGTCATTTTTTTGGACCAAAATGTATTTTCGATGCTTCAACACATTCTTACTGACCCACTGATGTAACATGGACTACTTTCTGGACATGGACAGTATACCGTACATAGATTTTCAATAAAGGGTCAGAAAGCTCTCAGACTAAATCTAAAACATCTTAAACTGTGTTCTGAAGATGAACAGAGGTCTTACGAGTTTGGAACGAAATGAGGGTGAGTCATTAATGACATTATTTTCATTTTTGGATGAACTATCCCTTTAAGTTTCAGGTGCACTGAAGTACTACTAAAGTAGAACTTTAGTATATTTGAAGAGTTTCGTAGCAAAATCTCTTTTTTTGGTTGTGCATTCCAATTAATATCAATTTAACTGCAGTTGGTTTGTTTTGATTTAAACCTTCATTACTTAAAAAATACAGCTAAGTAACGCCATAAAACAAAATAATAACATGATAACATAATAATAAACATGTTTTGACAAAAATGTCAAAAACTGAGTTATCTCGTTTTGCAACGAAACTCTTCATTTGTACTATAACTTGTTTTTGTTCAGTTGAGCACAAATGAAGATATTTGGTAGTAACAACTTTAATAACCAAACAGATCTGGGGCACCATTCACTTCCTGGTATTATTTTTTTACTTATATGAAAGTCAATGGTGCTGCAGATCTGCTTTGTTACAATCATTTTTCAAAATATCTTTTATTTAGCAAAACAAATAAATGTATACATTTATTTTCTCAGTAGTCATGAATGATGTAAAACAGTCATGCGCATTGATAGTCAAAAAAATGCAGTACAGCAGCATTGCATGCTTTCCACAGTATACTGTATGATGTACAGGCATACCGCCCAGTCTTTAGCAAACCAAAGCAAATTGTTGAGTCTCTGAAATCTCAAAGTTTTTATTCTTCATCTGATCCCTGACTGTTGCCATCTATCTCTCATCAGCATGTGTTTGGCTCAAGGATGACCTCTCTCCTGCTCAGAGGTCAGAGGATCAGAGAAACAAGGATGTCTCAGCCAGGATGCCATTAACCTCATGAGCCTGAGCAAATGGAAGAACTGTGTTCTCGCCAGTCTGTGGCGTGATTGCTGCAACGTTGCTCTATGGGTTACTGAGCGTTTCCTGAACTGACCATTAATCCAACGTTGCTTTTCTCCTAAGTCCTAACTCATATGAATATACAACTAATGTCAAATATTGTATATGGAGAGCTCAGCTGGTAGAGCAAACTATAGCAATGCAAAGATCATGGGTTCGATCCCAAAGCTCACAGATACAAATACGTACAACTTGACTGCACTAGGATAAAACCATCTCACATATAGGTAAATGATAATATTGCTGATCAGGGAACAAGCACAATAACCCATTTCAAATAGTGAGCTTAGAAATTTAGTCAAAATCTACTGTTTTATGCTAATGTAAAAGCACCAATTATTGAACCTTACATTGTTTGTGAGGAAGTTGCATGCACTTCTATGTTTTGCAATGTCACCTTTAATCAAACTGGAATAAAATTGTGCACGCTTTCTCTTTCTCATATAGAAATATCCTGCGCCAAATTTTCATAAGGTTCTGCCACCTAAAGTATTATGCTACACAACAGTACCTAACGCGTTTAAAACCCAATAATGCACGGAAATAATTTAGTTTCTAAGTAAAGCTGTTACAGTAGCTTTGGCATCTGCTGTCCTCCCCAGCGCCCCAGTAAAGAGACCCCTGAAGCTGCTCATAATGTATTGCTGTATTTTCCTTGCACAATCAATGAGCTCGTCTCTAAACCCAGATTAAAGTCAACTCTGATCAGATCCCAGCCTGCGCCGAGAAGGAAATCCAATCTGGTCCCATGGATTCCTTTCAACAAATCTTGCTGTGTGTTAATGTGTCACAGCGGGGCCAAAGATTCTGGGAAATGGGAGAAGAGAGCAATGAAATGGGATTTTCTACACCCTCCATGCACTGGCACGCCACCTCCTTCCCTCTCTGCCCTGATCTCTGGTCAGGGAAATTGAATTTTAATTCTATTAAGGCAAACTTGTGATGCCAGGTGCATCCGTGCTTGTGTGGGTCTGTATCTGTATTGGTCTGTAAATGGTGTGTCAGCCAAGTCTAAACTCGGATGCCAAAATTGAAGCAGATTAGCTAAAAAAAACACACCGGCTACTAACATCATCTCTCCTCTTCATAAAATGCAAAAAAAAATGCTCTAAAAAGTCTCTAAAAATGCTATGTGGGTATTTGATTAATGGACAAACTGTATTTTCCTATTTGTTTTAACCTGCCAAATAATCAAATAAAGATTTAATCTAATTAATGAGTGTTAAACAAACCCAGATCGAAAGAGTTAAAAGTCACACCACACTAACTGCTAAGCTCCATATCTAAGCTATACACTTTTCACTCAACCACTTTACAAATGTAATGATGTAAATTTATTGTCACATTTTAACGGAGTGTGGTGAAAGCTGCGTACTGTTCAAATGTACACTTAAAGACATGCAAACAGTTGTGGAAACACTAAGGACATATGTAGTGTTTATTGTGCTGCGAACACAGATTGATCTACGTTATTATACAGGAAACATATGTATGAACCAGAGCTTGTTTTTTGGTTTACCACATTTTCCTACCGAGTAAAAATGCTAATCAAAGATTATGAAGATACATCATTTGTTCATAGCATATTCATATTTTTAGATGCGCATATTGGACTTGTATGGCATATGGCATTGGGCACAGTTATAAGGAACATAAAAATGAGTTAACTAAAATAACATATTGGAGTATGATGGGTAGGCATATGGGAGTTAAGTATTATGGGTAGGCATATGGGTTTGTCCATATTTTATCCAACCACTTAAAACAAGCCAACATTTTTAAGTGTACAAAAGCCAAAGCAATAGGAAACAAAATAGCAATTATATCTAGGATATTAGTAAATGCAGTATATAAATTGCAATATTATAGTGGACTGGTAACATGCTATAGTATATGGCTCGAAAAATACTCCTTCCAAAAAGTTGAAAAAGCAAAGAGGAAATCAACTTAGATTTTCAAGTTATTTCAACTTACTATTATTTATCTTCACTAGAGATGCTACAGCTTAAAAATATATAGTTTAAATAAATCAACATAACATTTTATAACTTATGACAACTCATCTCTAGTTGAGATAAATAATTGTAAGTTGAATTGACTTGCAAATCTGAGTTGATTAACTCTTTCCCTGCCATTGACGAGTTATCTCGTCAATTAAGAAAAAACATTTGCATGAAAAAACGTGTTCCTGATGAGGTTTTATGGTTATCTGTAATATCGTGATTATCCATTAGATAGTGCACTTACCCAATTTATAAAAAAACTGAATCAATTTTTTTTATTAATTTTATGTATGTTTTGATAATATTACTGAATCTGATCTCTAACAAAATTCCTTCACAAAAATGCTATTATTTTAACTTTTTGCTAAAATAATTGCATTTGTTTAAGAAAAATATCCATACTTAAGAGTTTATAAGCAGAGAAAAAAATATATATGGGATGAAATGTTTTTCCCATTTTGTTTGTTTGTTTGTTTATTGTTTGTTGAAAGTAGAGGGTCTGTTCTTTAATTTGATATATTTGTATGTTTATATATTATTAAAAGAAGTATTTTCTGTAAGACATTTTGTGAAACTTTTGTAAAAAAAACGTTCACAAAAAAATGCTGGCGGGGAATGAGTTAAACAAAACAATTTAAGGCAGCAAATATTTTTTTAAAGTGCACATTGAACACAACAGGGGATTAAGGGGGTGAAGGGTAAATTCATACTCGCTATTTAATGGCAATGTAAGTTCTTACAGAAGCTTTGTTCATGGCCAAACATACCTTTCATCAAAATATTTCCAGCAGTAGATTAAATAATTGTAAATATAATACCAAAAGAGACCAAAACCAACTATAAACATGGTGAAAAGCAGGATTACTCCTCTTCAAAGGTGTACAGACTCTCAAAAATGTTAAGATTTTATATAACCAAAAAAGTACTTAAAGAGCACATATTATGCCCATTTACACAATATGTAATATAATTAAATAATTCTGTGAAGTTTAAGCTTAAAAAATCCCACATATCATTTATTATAGCATGTCTAAAATGTCCGTATTTGGGTGGGAGCAGCACTGTTTTGTGTATGTACCTTTAAATGCAAATGAACTATTGCTCTTCCCCCCCTTACCAAAAGTGATGCATTGGTTACAATAGATCTGATTTCGCCAAGAAGCCAAAAAAACTACAAGACTGTCAGTCAACGACCTTGGGCGGGGCATTAACAGTGTGACATCACATTGCTAAGTGAATCAAAACAGCATGCAAAATGAGACTGTTTTGGTTAAATGGGGATTTAAAAAGAAGGGGTGAATAATTTTTTTCAATGCCAACACACATTTATGTACAAACATCTTGTAAAAGTGGATTTTGTATAATAGTTGCCCTTTAAAGTAAAGTTGAAGTACGGTAAGTATCAGATGCCTTGACTGAAAATCTCTATGTCAAAATATACAAAGCTTAAAACTGTATATAATCCGGTTTGCTAAATCAAATACAGTAGTGACCATAATTCTGCTTATACAACACAAACCTCTCATCGGCCTCTAAAGCTACAGCGTCAGCTACAAGCATCTGAATTGCATAAAAAGTGATTCAATTCCCAGTGCTCCAGAATGTTCATTAACATTCAGTTAAATGCAGCCCCATAGATTAAAGCATGCTAATACCGCGATTCAATGCGATCACATACAGTCTCTGCTGCCATACCCCGATCGGACTCCTCATTTAAAGTTTCAATTTACATTCAACAAAGTGTGAAGGTGAAGTATATCCTTTCTGAGACACAGGCTTACCCCGTTTAGTCTCAAGTAGTTCCTAAATTCAATGCTGTAATCTAGCAACAACATGAAAAACCTGTTAACCTCAAACATCCTATTAAACAAAAAATATTTGGAAAAAGGAACATGGCCTCGTGGGAGGTGTTATGAATAATGATAATATATGAATAATTTATGTGATGTATTTAGCGAGAAATCCAGTTATTAAGCCACTTTAAGCCTTTTATCAGAAGCAGAAAGCTACGGGCCCTGCCACAGACCAAACATGTCTTCCATATTACCAATTTTCCACAGAGCTTTTCTTCCCTAATGTTCTTTTTCCACTGACTGGGTGAAGCAGTTTTACAGTTTACAGCCGCGCTCACGCTGAGCTTGTCAGAGAATTCCAGTTCTCTGATTCGGCACAGCATATACACCTAACGTGTCACTTCAGTGCCCACTTTCCCCACGGCTGCAAGGAAAACGACCGAGGGGAATAATGGAGTACAGGTTTCACATGTCAGGTGACATGGCAAGATGAAAAAACGCACAATGGCACTGTAATGCATGACTTTTACCTGCAAGAGACAATGCATGCCCATTGTTGACCCTGTCTGCCAGGGGCGTCATGCACCAATCATTTCTAAGGGGGCACAGCGTGCACAACTGACAGAAATGTGTGCAAAACAGACAATATTACAAATCTTTGAAGTTGGGTCATGATGCTATTTGCTAATCGATGCGATCTTTCCCAGGACCCCGCCCACCTGCCATACCATATGACGGGAAGTAAAAAAAGATAATTTATGATATAAGATTCACAGATAAGTCATTTGTAAAAATACCAATAAGTCATTTGTAAAAAATACCGTAACATTTCCAAAACAAATTATAATTTTTCATTTCTATTTCATTGTGACTTTAAACATCTACTAGAAATATAAGACATTTTCCTTTTTGATTCCTGTCTTCAATTTTTAAACCAGTAAAAAAAAATGTGGAAATTTTCTTAGAAAATACCGATAAAACATTTTTATCTGAGCTCTTCATCATAAAAACCTCATGACAGGTGTGTGATGTAAAGGGGAACAAAACTGACTGAACTTTCAACACCGTTTAGTTTTGAAACATGACAAAGATGGACGACTCTTTCAACCAAACCAGTGGATCTAAGAAGGGGTCGCAGGGGAAAATAAGGGCAGTCAGCGATAACCATGTTGTTAGTGTTTCTTACCCACAATTCACTTCTTCAGCACTGATGTGTTATTCTGTTAAGTTTCTGATCCTGTGAAATTATGTGATGCTGGCAGCAAGGGCTTTGAGAAGTCATCAGAATGCACCGTGAACCGAAGTCGGCCTGGAAATGATAAATGCAAAGGAGCTTTTTTCTTTTACAAATTACCAAAGCAGAAAGCAGAGAAAACTCTCTCGCATTCGGTCTCTTGCTCACCCCGCTTGATCTCCCGCAACGTCATTATCGCTTTCAAAATAAGATTAGAAAGCAAAATAGATACATCCATACATAAAATCCTATCTAGTTGCTTTATCATGTCACTGTATGGGGAAATTAAGGAACATTTTATGCCCTAAAACCACAACCACAAAGGTTAAAAGGGTCTTAAACATATAACAAGATGAAGTCTTACGCTGGTTAAAAAAAATGGGAACCAAAAAGCTTAATCTAAGATAAATTAAAATTAAATGCCAGAAACTAAGGTAACCTTCGAATTGAAATGAATAAGCTAATTTTATCCTTAATAAAGACAGATGGAAAACTAAGGGAATAAAAATACTGCAAACAAAGTTAACTGATGAAATGAAAATTGTGCTTTTCACTCATGCTTTTTTAAACCTGTATGCTGCATATTTAAACAATACATAATCTCAAATATCATATTCACCAATAAAAAAACTACAGAAACAAATAATTTAATTATAACTATAATGATGTTGAACATCAAATATGCAAAGCCTTCCTTTAATATCAATCGTTTTTTATCAAGCAAATAGCTTCGTAAGGTAACTAGTATCCCATTCTGCTACCGTTTGCAATTCCAATCACGAACCGTCAAGTTAATATATTCATGGACAGGAAAAAGTAAGAACTCCCAACTGCACATGAATATGCATCAGGTGAATATATCAAGAAACATGAAAGGGGCAAAAACAATGTTGTACAATCATGGCAGATATATGGGATCTATATGTATTTGAAGTGTTGCACATGGCAACACATCAGCGTCATTAATCTGCTTATAATTATTTTACATAAGTTCATAGATGGGCTACTACATTTGCTAGGGCGTAAAGAGAGAGCAGTATACCAAAACTGCCAGATTAATTCTTAATGGACCCACAACAAAGAAAAACTTTAAGCCCGCTGTGTTATTAATACAGTGTATATATGTATATTGTACCATCAAGCCAAATATTGAATTCATACAAAGAAATCAGAACATTTAAGTATACAAGTTGAGTCATAATAAATAAAGTGAAATGACAATTAGTGGCACGAATTTCTATAAATAGTTTTTCATGTCATTTTATGTGTTGTTTTCTCTTTTTTTCCTATTTTTAAATCATTGTCGCTTGGGGTTAGATTTGGGGTAGGATGTACTTTTATGTATTAGTTTCTACATGTTTTTCTTCCGCTTTTATAACTATTCTCGCCTGGAGTTGGGGTTAGAGTTGGGGTTTGGGTTAGGATGTCTAAAAATGTAGCAGAAAGTGATTCTAACCCCAACCCCAAGCAACAATTGTAAGAAAATAGAAAAAAACAATGAGAAAACAATAAATGAAATGACATGAAAAAAAAAAAAGTCGTGCCACAGACACGAAAAACTATAGAAATTTGTGCGAGTGACATAAAAAAACTGCATTTTGTGCAATGGACACAAATAAATTAATCAAAATTTTCGTGACTATAACACGACTTTCCGTTAGATCAGTCTGAGTTTTTGTCAAAAATGCCCACAAAAATATCATACTTTAAAAAAAAATATTTCTTATCCGATGTGCTCTGAAGTATCTTTGAAATTTTTTTTGTCATTATTAATTTTATATTTATTACTAGATAGTAACTTAATAGTAACCATTAGCTTAATAGTACAAATTTTAGCAGACTAATATAGGATCCGGTTGATGTGCAATGAATGACAATATGAATGTACTGTAGAACATCACAAATCAAATATACGTGATTTGCAGCAAATGAAAAGGGCAGTAGCAATAAATATCACCTCGTTCCTGAGCTCGGATGGCTGTCGCGCCATCTGGGTACGTAAAGACATATTTAATAAATCTGAACGTGGATCTGAGACCGAATGTTCATTTATCACAGTGAAGAAGAGACCTCCACTTACCACAGTGCCGAATTCAGAAGCAAGCTTGCCAGTCAAAGTCTTTCTCTTTCTCTCATCTGGTGTTATCAATAAAAGACAGCTTACTGCATACACAGTTTCAGTGAGCACAGCACAAATATTGATATTCACCAAAAACCTGAGACTGAGAGGCATCAAGCCGTCACATGCTTTTCAGAGCATTTTATTTGAAACTGCAATACTAGCGATGTTGCCTGCATAGGGAAAAATAAGTTTGTTCCTGCAGTTGCAGCTCCTCAAAACAACTTGTTAACCCAAAGTAGAAATGGTTAAATAAAAAATCCTTATACGATATGCTTACACATTGTGTTACTCTTGCACTTATCACATTTTATGACATAAGGAATCCTCCTACAGTCACCTAGAGATATATTATTAAGCCTTAATTACCTGTTGTCAATGCAAATACATTATGTGAAATTTCTGTTAAGTGCTGTTCAGTAAAGATAAAATATTGATGCAGTGCAGATGGTGAACAATCTCTGTTCCATAAAAAAGGCACGCGTTGAGGCTGCCCGCCTCATAGCCTGCTTGAAATTCCTCCCCTGCCTTCACAAAGAGAAATAAACATTGAACATACCCTAAAGCAATCCTATGGGAGGCAAATCATATTTCTGCTTCTTTTTGGCCATACATACATTTTAAACCGCCTGGGACCACCACAGAACTCTGCTTTAATGTGCTTCTGTTTGGTTTAGTCCTGCAGAACGAAAATAAGGCATAGCCAAATATGACTTGCGTGCCCAAAATGGGCTGACTGACGCCCTATAGGCATGGTGGAAACGGTTTCATTTTGTCTGTTAAAGTCTTGTATTAAAACTGCATGATCACAGCTCTAAAAGCAACCAACCCAAAGACAGAGCTATCTCAACACTTATTTAGCTGTAGCAACTATAATTGAATATTGTGGAAAAGGTACTAACAAAATTGCAAAACAAAAGCATGCACTGTGGTTACGTTTTGTTTACAGTTTTACTGTATTGAGGTATATATACAGTATGTCTGTTTATAACTGAATGTTATGATTTTTAAAAATACACTCTTCAGTCATATACACTGGCTCGTAATCATAGGGAATTTCCCTGAGATTCCTCAAATAAGCGAATTCACATTAACATATAAACAAGGATAAAATGACAAAGGAAAATTATAAACATTGCATTCAATTCAATATATAATTATGCGAAAGGATGCATTGATTGAACAAGACATTTTGCATGCACTGTACAAAAAACCTTTTTGCACATGCATTTTTAAAAAGACACTCCACTTTTTTTTTAAAGGAACAGTATGTAAGAAATTTATATCAATTAATCATTAAATGGCCCTAAAATGTCACTAGACATTAAGAAATAATTTTCATTTCAAATACTTATATCACTCACAACAGCGGTCTGGCCAGGATATTGTCATTTAAAAAGTGGAGTTGCAGCCCTCAACTGATGTTTATGTTGTCGTTTGGTATATTGGCCACCAGCTGTGTGATTGCAGTACCAGTTTTAGCCACACGTTTTGTGATTGCAATACCAGTTTTGGCCACAATCCTACATACTGTTCCTTTAATTGCTCATTTTCCAGCTCCACTAGAGTGAAACATTCGGTTTTTACCGTTTTGGAATCCATTCATCTGATCTCCGGGTCTGGCTGTACCACTTTTAGCATAGCTTAGCATAATCCATTGAATCTGATTAGACCATTAGCATCGTGCTAAAAATATCCGTTTTTTGGACAAAAGCATCTGCTAAATGACTAAAAGTAAGAGTTTCTATGTTTTTCCTATTTAAAACGTGACTCTTCTGTAGTTATATGGTGTACTAGGACCAACTGAAAAATAAAAGTTGCAATTTTCTAGGCAGATATGCCTAGGAACTAAACTCTCATTCCGGCGTAATAATCAAGGACTTTGCTGCCGTAACATGGCTGCAGCAGGCGTAGTGATATTATGCACTGCCCGAAAATAGTCCACTGGTTACTCTCAATAGCAGGGGACTATTTTCAGGTGCTGCGTTATATCATTGCGCTTGCTGCAGCCATGTAAAGTCCTTGATTATTACGCCAGAATGAAAGTATAGTTCCTAGCCATATCAGCCTAGTAAATCGCAACTTTTAATTTTCCGTCAGTCTTAGTACACGATGTAACTAAAAAAGAGTCAAGTTTTAAATACGAAAAATATCAAAACTCTTTAGTTATTTTTTAGCGAAATGCTAATGGTCTAATCAGATTCAATTAATAGTGCTAAGCTATGCTAAAAGTGGTACCGCCAGACCCAGATATCATCTGAATGGATTCCAAAATGGTAAAAATCAAAATAAAGTTTGGGAGGCTGGAAAATGAGCATATTTTCAAAAAAAGTGGATTGTTTATTTAAGTTGAATCAATTCAATCAAGTTTAATCAGGATTTACAAGTAGGGTTTGGAACCGATGAGCGTCTGTCATTGCTAAGTAACCCAAGCATTGCTTGATGTTGGTGACGAGCACCCACCAGCAGAAAAGAAATCGGCACCTATGAACTGAACTCGCACATTTGTTAAGAAACGCAAACAAGGATCAGATACATATTTCAAAATATATGTATGCATTATTTAGAAGCCTATATGCATAAATGCACGAGTGCACATACAAAAATTATATCCTGCAAAGGCTGCGGTACTAGTTAGATGACAAAACACTTGCTCAGCATATATACATCTCAAATCATATGTTTTTGAATGTTTGAGAACTACTGCTCCTAACATGTCCACTTCACCAAGTAGGAAACCTTACGATGACAACTTTAACAGGAATAAATTATATAGTGACTTAAAATATAAATGTACTTTACATTTAAAATATTTTGACAGTGATTCATTAACAAAAATGGAATCGATTAAGTTTTATGCATTATTTTTCATATTTCTTTTATTATATGGAACCGGGAATCGTTAGGCAGAACTGAAACCGGAAACAGAACATTTCTTACGATATCCAACCCTATTTACAAGTCATGACTTGCAGTAGCTTATTAAATAAAGTTGAATTTCCTTTAGTTCCCTTTCAGTCGGTCACTACGACGTCACGTCGTGACCGACGAATTGGGAACTCGCTTAGAGAGACCAATCTGCTTCGAATACTACTAAAACGCCAATGAACTTGGCATTGAGATATTTGCATAATGCTGGCGCCGCCCCGCCAGGTGCGTATATAAGCCACAGGTGCAAATATGGAAATTAGCTTTTTTCGCTTCGAAAGCCGGCATTATCTGCTACTGAGAAGCTACTCTCTGCTCTTCTGGGAACGGTTGCTGAAGTTGATTGACAAGCAGTACTGACACAGCGGACGCTCGCAGTATTCCACTGCTCTGCATCTTTTTTGTTTTGAGTTTAGTGTGTGCGTTGCCTCTCCCTGTGCGCATCATCAGCTGAGCACCTAAGAGTGATTTCCCTAAAGAGTGATACGTGAGAGCTCTGTGTCTTTTTAAAGACAGCCACTCTCTCGTATATTCGGAGATCAGCGTCCTTTTCAGGATAGCTTTTCCTCCGTGCGATCTTGGATGCGAGAAGTACAGGGATTCCAGTGACGGTCACGAGCGCTGTCTTCGTGCTATGGCGAGCACTCCGAGGCTGCGTTCGTGGAGAGCTTTTGCTCTCTCTGTGAGAGCATAACCCTCTTGGATTGCGGAGACGACTGTCGTTTCTACGGGAACGGCGTCCGCGCCTTTGCAGTGCTGAACGCCGCCATGGTGCGGCTGTCAAGCGCTCGCAGGACGCTCTTCGCATCACTACGCTGAGTAGGACGGAGGATGCGTCCTTCACCTACCGGCCTTCTCATCCTCAGCCGGTTGAGGCTCCGGTGGAGACTGCAGAGTCGTGTTCTGCGATTTCTGCCGAATCCACTGGACCTCCTTCTGGTCCCGTCACTTCTACAGCATCAGAGGGGTGCCCATTTTTTTCCCTCCGAGGCGGAGTCTTCCCGGAGATGGCGGCCGTGCCCGCTCGAGCGGCGGAAACGGTAGAGTTGGAGGGGTTAATCCCTCTCCGCCCGAACCGTCCCGCCCACATGATTGGTACTTCGGAGCTGCCCGGGCCTCTACGGTCCTCACCTCCTGTGCCTGCCTTTCCCGACGGCACGAAGAGCTGACGTGATTTGCGGCCGTCTCGGCCGTTCAGCTTCACCCCTCATCTCCCTCACTAACGGAGCCGCTAAGGGGGGGATCCCTTCAGTTGAGCGGGGGGTTGCGATGCAGCTGCGTTCCTGGAGGGACCTCCCAACCCTTCCCTCCCGTGTTTGTATAGACAGTCGTCCGGTTACGGGCGCTGCCCATCAGGCATGCGGAGACGCGGCTTCAGCCCTGCACGCATTAACGTACTGCAGGTTCACCAAACGAGGCTTTAGAGATATACGAGGGAAGCCGCGACCTTCAGTCGTGCGATGTCCACCACAGTGTTCAAGATCGCCACCCTTGGCTATGTCTGACTTATATGACGGAACAACTTCATGAATGCTCCTGTCTCACAGACCGGCCTCTTCGGCGAGCCCGGGGAGTCGTACAGCTCCGCTGCGCAGACTGAGGCGATCTCCTAGGTCGTGCCCCGGCGGATGAGAGCTGCCCTGGTCCACCAACGCCGGCTCCTCAGTCTGCCTCTCGCCGTCCGCGTCCTGCGGCGGCCACCTCCGTTCCCCTCCTCGGACCCCATCTCGGCAGCGCAGGGGAACCGGTCGTCAGCAGCTCGCCCCGCCCGCTTAGCCGCTTCCCGTGAAAATCGGGAGTTTAAGTGGCCAGAGACGGGCGACCCGGAGTGGCAGAGGATCACTCTTCAGGAGACAGTGATTCGCTCCTTCCCCCGGTAGAGGGTCGGGTGGAAAATCCTTGGTTTGCATATGTTCCACCGGCTGTCCAGCCGGTACCCACTTAACCACACATAAGAGTGCATTCCTCTTTCCTCTCCAGGTCTCCGGAGGATCGAGAGAGCCGTGAGCGTACACCTGCTCACCCTACCTCTCCTCTATCGCCAGCGGGTGTCCTGAGGAGTCCGAGCTCTCCACTGAGCAGACCGGACCACCAGCACCCTCATCGGAGTCTGCGCTCTCCGCAGAGGAGACCAGACGACCGTCACCCTCAGCGGGCTCAGGTCAGTGTCTCACACACACATACTGTAGATGTTTATGCTGTCACAGCAGACGCACCGGCAGTATCACCTGTCTCGCTTCGCTGCCCCACCGCGGGTACTTCGGTAGTGTCGTTAATTCTCCTCGTACGGTCCCGGGATGCTTCGCTTCAGTTCCCAGCCCGTCTCGTTGGGTTTTACGCACTATCCGCCATGGGTTACGTAATACAATTACCGGCACTCCCCCAAATTCTCGGGCATTCGTTTCACTATTGTGAAGCGTCCGATGCACATGTACTGCGTGCAAAAGTCGATGTCCTGCTGGCGAAGGACGTTTCGAGCCGGTCCCTCTGACCGAGAATGATGATAGGGTTTTTCCAGCCTTTATCTCATAGTACCCAAAAATACGCGGTGGGTTACGACCGATTTATTTACGCACCGGCTCTACAAATCTGATCCTTTAGGATGATACGCCGAGGCTCGTATTTCAATATTCAGATCGGGTTGCAGCATAGACCTGTAGACGTGTACTTCATGTGTCCATCTCCCCTCGCCTTAGACCGTTTTTCGCTCTGCGTTCATGGAGTGGACATACTAATACTAAGTACACCATTCGAGCTGTCTCTCTCTCCCCGTGTCTCCATGTGCTAGTCACGGCATTTAAATCTCCGAGAGAGAGAGCGTTGTTCGCATTCTGCTTATATTTACGTCAACTATAATGGCTCGTTCTTGGCAAACGTGCGCGAACACAGAGATTTAATGCTTCAGCATCTCGCTCGTTTAAGTCATCAGGTCAGCTGGGAAAAGAGCAACTTTGCCCCGTGCAGAGGATCCTTTTCTCAGTATGGAAATAGACTCGATCGATTTATTGGCGTGTTTTACAAGAGCGCGCAACCAGTCAGTTCTGACTTGCCTCGGTTTAATTCGAGGAAGTACGCGGTCCCTCTGAAACAATTTCAGAAGCTCCTGGACATATGGCAGCAGCTGCGGCGTGACATCTGCTCGAGCTGCTTCATATGAGACCGCTTCAGCATTGGTTCTACGATCGAGTCTCGAGGAGAGCGTGGCGCAATGGCATACACCGTGTACCATTACACCTGCGTGTCATTTCTATTTTACCCCGTGGTCAGACCCAGCATTTCTGATAGCAATATATGCCTCTGAGTCGGGTCTCCTGGCATTCTGTAGCATGCGATGCCCCCAGCACGGGATGAGCAGCCACGTATGACGGGCTTGCAGTCTCAGGGGTGTGCATAGCACCCCAACTGCCGCGAGCGGTGCGCTGTATATCTGGGACTTGTACGCTCCGCTATGGAGATGCGAGGGAAGGATGTATTAGCCGACACCGACAACATTGCGACTGTTGCGTTATTTACCGTTAAGGCGGTTTTTGCGCTCTCGTCACCTGTCGCATCTCGCTCGTCATCTCCTCCTTTGGAGTCAGAAGCATCTGAGGTCCCTTCGTGCCATTCACTTTCCGGGGACGCTCAAATACAGCGGCGGACGCGCTTTCCCGAGCTGCGCGCCCCGGAGAATGGCGACTCCACCCCCAGACGGTCCGGCTAATTTGGAATAAGTTCGGTCGTGCGCAGATAGATCTATTTGCGTCACCGGACGATACCCACTGTCGCCTGTTTTATTAACTAACCGAGGACAGCCTCGGCGTGGATGTGCTGACACACTGCTGGCCGCGGGGGATGCGCAAATACGCATTCACTCCAGTGAGCTTAATCGCACAGACACTGTG
Organism: Paramisgurnus dabryanus; assembly: GCF_030506205.2. Classification (NCBI taxonomy): domain Eukaryota; kingdom Metazoa; phylum Chordata; class Actinopteri; order Cypriniformes; family Cobitidae; genus Paramisgurnus; species Paramisgurnus dabryanus. Next base: position 4,221,539 of record NC_133353.1, on the reverse strand, counting down.
CAAAGTCAGGCAGGACGAGGAGAGCCTTTTATTAGTCGCCCCGTACTGGACGACCAGGAATTGGTTTTCAGAGTTAATGCTCCTCGCGACAGCCCCTCCCTGGCGAATTCCCCTGAGGAAGGACTTTCTTTCTCAAGGAAGGGGCACATTTTGGCACCCGCGCCCCGACCTGTGCGATTTCCATGTATGGTCGTTGAGCGCGCGCAAGGTTTAGGTGATTTATCGCAAGCGGTATCTAACACCATCGACGCGGTACGAGCACCGTCCACAAGACGGGCTTACGCGCTTAAATGAAACCCTTTTTCGTCACCTGGTGCTCTTCGCAACGCGAGGACCCCAGAGAATGCTTAACATTGTGCTTTTATATATCTTCAACACAGGTTAGATGGTAGGCTGTCACCCTCCACCATTAAAGTTGATATCGCCGCTATTTCTGCTCATCACTCGCTTATTAACGGCAGATCAGTTGGCAGCATGATTTGGTTATTAGATTTTAAGAGGCGCTCGCAGGCTAAACCCCTCGCGCCCTCCCTCTATTCCTCCTGAGACCTGTCCATGGTGCTGAAGCCCTACTACAGGTTCCGCGTTCGAGCCTTTGCAGTCTGCGAGTCTGAAGTTTTTGTCAATGAAAACTCTGACCCTGCTAGCATTGGTCTCCGTAAGAGAGTAAGGAATTTACATGCATTCTCTGTTGACGATTCGTGCCTTCAGTTTGGTCCTGCTGTCTCACTGAGACCCAGACCAGGCTACGTGCCCAAAGTTCCCACCACTCCCTTCAGAGATAAGGTGGTGAGCTTGCAAGCGCTGCTCCCCGGAGGAGGGCAGACCCAACCATGGCTTTATTATGCCCCGTACGAGCGTTACGCAGCTACGTGGATCGCACACAAAGCCTCAGGACCTCAGACCAGCTCTTGTTTGTTATGGTGGCCAGCAGAGAGGGAAAGCTGTCACTAAGCAGAGGATGTCTCATTGGATAGTTGATACTATCGCCCTTGCTTATAATCTGCAGGGCATTCCTTGTCCATTTAATTTGAGAGCTCACTCTACTAGAAGTGTAGCCTCATTTTGGGCATTCGCTCGTGGTTCCTCGCTAACAGACATCTGCAGAGCTGCTGGTTGGGCGACACCTAATACGTTCATTAGATTTTACAGTGTTCGTGTCGAGCCTGTCTCCTCTCGTGTTCTTTCCTCGTTAGGGGAAGCACAGAGAACAGGCTCGCAGGTCGGCTTGCAGCCTCCGACTGCTGCTCCAAACTGAGCTCAGTATGGAAGGCCTTCGAGGCAAAAACGCGTAATAAATTGTTTTGCCTTCCTCCGCTGCCTTGGCAGCCTGATGTTGCGGAGCATCCGCTGCCAGCCTCTCACTAGCTGCATCCTCGCGAACCTGTGTTTGGCTCGGGCATCCACATTGCGTCCCACCGGGTTCCTTTGTGAGTATTTTTCCGTGGGGTTAATCCTACTAGCCCACGTTTCCCTCAGCAGAGAACTGCTTTGCTTACACAGCCACGGCTGTCATTTATACCTCAACTACGGTTGACTTTCGCCCACCAATAGCCCTTAACGGGGCGGTGGCTTCCGCAGCGTCCCTATACCGCTCAGATAGGGCGCTTCCCAGTCGCTGGCACTACTGTGGGGTTAAAGGAACATCTAGTGCCCGGCCTTCTGCCTTAAAACCTAATTCTCCTTATCCTTAAGTGGAACCGGAGGGCTTTACGCAGACACTGGAAGAGGTCAGCCCTCAGTGGCGTTTTGGTAGGGATTCCCAATTCGTCGGTCACGACGTGACGTCGTAGTGACCGACTGAAAGGGAACGTCTCGGTTACGTATGTAACCCTCGTTCCCTGAAGGAGGGAACGGAGACGTCACGTCCCGTCGCCACAGGGCTGCTCCCTGCTGTTTATTGGCCGGTCACACTTTCCGGCTTTCTCAGCGAAAAAGAAGCTAATTTCCATATTTGCACCTGTGGCTTATATACGCACCTGGCGGGGCGGCGCCAGCATTATGCAAATATCTCAATGCCAAGTTCATTGGCGTTTTAGTAGTATTCGAAGCAGATTGGTCTCTCTAAGCGAGTTCCCAATTCGTCGGTCACGACGTGACGTCTCCGTTCCCTCCTTCAGGGAACGAGGGTTACATACGTAACCGAGACGTTACTTTAACTTTATTTTATAAGTTACAGCAACTCATTACAAACAATACAATTTGAAAAGGCATGTAAATCCAAGATGATTAAACGTAAATGCGCAAAACATATTTTTTACAATGTAGTTTACAAATAATAATAATTTTTTTAATTTCTCGGTAACATTTTACGATAGGTTCATTAGTTAACATTAGTTAACTACATTAGTTAACATGAACTAATAATGAGCTGCACTTATACAGCATTTATTAATCTTTGTTCATGTTAATTTTAACAATTACTAATACTTTATTCAAATCTTGTTACCGTTAGTTAATGCACTGTGAACTAACATGAACAAACAACTAAAAGCTTTATTTCTATTAACTAACATTAACAAAGATTAATAAATACTTTGCAAATGTATTGCTCATAGTTTGTTCATATTAGTTAATACATTAACTAATGTTAACTAATGAACCTTATTGTAAAGTGTTACCGTAACAATTATAGCACATTTCATTAAATGTCATGCATATAATTTTAGAGGAAATTAAAATGTTTACACTTCAATTTTATAGGATTTATAGCAACTGACAAAGCATTCGTAAGATATCCAAACAGATGTTCTATAAAAGCATGCTTGTTTTACAGCATCTGCTCGTTTTAGTGGGACAATTTCATTGTTATTTTATAGAGGTTCTGAGTTGGCAGCAATCTCCTCTTATATTAGACCTGAATAGTACTATATTTCCTATACAGTAAATACTCATTTGAATACTGCAGCGTTTTACCAAACCTCCATTTATCACAGAGTGCTTTCCCATGAAGCATCAAATATTTCTGATTTGACAGTTTCCATAAAAGCAACTTCTAGCAAAAAAAAACAAGAGACTTGTAACAATAGACTTAGTTACCTAAAAAGCACAATGCATCAAATATTAGATCTTGGAAAATGTGGCATCATCCTTACGAGAAATGCATTCTTTGTCTTATAAAACTAATGCCATCTACTACAATCCTTATGAATTCACAAACAGAGGAAAGGAATCTATTTTTCAATAAGTTATTAATGTCATCCAGAACAGTAATATATGAATACGAGCCCATAAAACCTAGAGCTGCTAAAGAAAACCCTGATGAAATCTCTATCAGAATGACGACAGTACAAAGTATTGTGAGAAAATGTTTTCTCATCCTTGCTGCCAATTTTGGGCTCTCCATCACTGTGTGTAATTTCTTCGAAGGCATTACTCGACCACCAAAACGAGACCTATTTGGTTTTTCCTTGAGTTTATTCACAATGGACTCATTTGAAATCCATTATTCCAGCTGGTAACGGCGTCCTACACTATTTGTGCCTTTAGTGTCACTGCCAAGCGTAACCAACCAAGAGACAAACATCATTATAGAGCCAGTATCACAGTGCTGGATGAAATATTTCAAACCAAAGCCTTTCAAATTTGTGCCAAGTACATCAGAGCTCTGACATCAAAAACTGGCACTATATACGGTGGACAGAAGCCTCAGCTGGTGAGGAAATGATTGTAGATCACAAATACACATTAACCACATGCAGAGATTGTAGGTCATTTCTAATGTGGGCTAATTTTCAGAAAAAACAAATATAAACAGGTGATATAACGTACACTGCATATAAATGCAGCAATGAAGTTAAAACAACTTGTGTTTGCAAGTCAATTTAACCTACACACTGCAAAAATTACTTTCCAACTATAGTATTTGTGTCGAAATATCAAAAAATTCTTGAATCAAAATGTATTTTTCAAAAAGTGTTTTTTTTAAAGTAAATATCAAATTTTTCATGAATTTGTGCATAAAACAAGCAAAAAAAAATCTGCCAATGGGGTAAGAAAAAAAAATCTTAAAATAAGTTTACTTTTTTCTTAAACACTTAATTCAAGAACAAACAAAAAATTTCTAGTATTTTTGTCTTGTTTTCAGTAACAATATCTAAAAATTCATAAATTAAGATGCCTTTTCTTAATATGCAAAACGACCCAAGAATATAAGTCTGGTTTTGAGATCAAAAATATCACATTTAAGTGATTTTGTGCATAAAACAAGCAAAACACTCTGCCAATGGGGTAAGCAAAAAAACGTCTCGGGTTACGAATGTAACCATTGTTCCCCGAGAAGGGAACGAGACGCTGCGTCGCCGAAGCTACGCTATGGGAACGCCCTCTGCGTGATTGCGTCTGAAGCACGTATGTCAAATCAGTCCAATGGTCAAGTGACACGTCATAGGCGGGTGACGTGGGAACCAGGAAGCTATAAAAAGAGCACCCGGCAAGCCAACTTCAGCTAGATTGTGCCGAAGCAAGGCGAGACAGGGATGCAGGGAGTATGGCAGGGAGACGCAGCGTCTCGTTCCCTTCTCGGGGAACAATGGTTACATTCGTAACCCGAGACGTTCCCCTTCGAGGGAACTCGAGCTGCGTCGCCGAAGCTACGCTATGGGAACGATGTACCAAAACACCATACTACCAAATGCCTGTCTGTGTGTAAAAACGCGCACAGCTTAAGACATGAGCACCTGGGCTCCAGGCGTAGCACCAACATCTAACTCGTAAAACCGAACGAATGTGAGCGGAGAGGACCAGCCTGCCGCATCACAGACATCCTGCATTGAAGCCCCTAGCCACAAGGCCTTGGAGGCTGCCATACCCCGAGTAGAATGAGCCCTGACGGCGATGGGTGAAGGCCGTCCAGTGGTCTCATAAGCCAGAGAGATAGCCTCAACTATCCACTTACTGAGTGTCTGCTTGGTCACCGGCAGGCCTTTCTTGGGCGAGCCAAAGCACACAAACAGTTGCTCAGATCTCCTCCACAAAGAAGATCTGTGAACATAGGCATCCAGTGCTCGCACTGGACACACCAAGTTAAGCTTTTCCTGATTCCTATCCCTAAATGGGGGAGGACAGAGGGCCTGAAGTACGACAGGTCGTGGCACATTAGTCGGTACCTTAGGCACATAGCTGGGCCTTGGGTACAAGAAAGCCTTAACCATCCCCGGTGCGAATTCAAGGCACGTAGGGGAAACCGACAGGGCCTGAAGGTCACCCACTCTCCTCAGAGAAGTGACTGCCAACAGAAGTACTGTCTTAAGTGCCACAAACTTGACTGGAACGGTCTCAATGGGCTCAAACGGAGCCAAGGACAGACCTTCCAGCACAACGGCCAGGTCCCATGCTGGGACCCTGGGTCGGACTACAGGCCTCAGCCTCCGAGTGCCACGAAGGAAGCGAACCACCAGCGGGTCTCTCCCAAGGGATTGCCCAACCAAAGGAACATGGTAAGCCGAGATGGCCGCCACATACACCTTCAGTGTAGAAGGAGATAACCCTGCTGTGAACTTTTCCTGCAGAAACTCCAAGACTGTACCAATTGGGCAGTTCACAGGGTCATGCAGGTGTTTGCTGCACCAGGAAGTAAAGACTCTCCATTTAAAGGCATAAAGCTTCCTCGTGGAGGGAGCTCTGGAGTGAAGAATGGTCTCAGCAGCCTCAGCTGAGAGACCAGATTCTATGAGTCTGGCCCCCTCAGTGGCCAGACCCACAGTTTCCATAACTCTGGGCGGGGGTGAAGAATCGAGCCACCCGCCAGAGAGAGGAGATCCCTCCTGACGGGTATTTCCCAAGGTGAGCCGTCGAGGAGGGACACCAGGTCCGAGAACCATATTCGGTTCGGCCAGAGTGGGGCAACCAGCAACAAGCGGACGTTGTTGCGACGAACCCTTTCCAGAACTCCCGGGAGCAGAGCGATCGGGGGAAAAGCGTACAGCCGTAGCCTCGGCCATGGCTGAACCATGGCATCCAGACCCAGCGGTGCTGGATGTGTGAGAGAAAACCATAGCGGACAGTGTGTCGTCTCTCTGGACGCAAACAGATCCACTTCCGCCTGGTAAAATCTCGTCCAGATGGACTCCACCACCTGAGGGTGGAGCCTCCACTCCCCGGGCCTCAGCCCCTGTCTCGACAGGACGTCTGCTCCCTGATTCAGACACCCGGGAATGTACACTGCTCTGAGGGACAGCAACTTCCCCTGTGTCCACAGAAGGATATGCCACGCCAATTTGTACAAAGGGCGTGAACGCAAACCCCCCTGGTGGTTGATGTACGCGACTACCGACGTGTTGTCTGTCCGGACTAACACGTGATGGCCCCGCAGGTGAGGGATGAAACATCTCAGGGCGTAGAACACTGCCATCATCTCTAGGCAATTTATGTGCCAGCTGAGCTGTCTGGCCCCCCATAATCCATGAGCCAGATGGCTCCCCATAGTTGCTCCCCAGCCTGTGAGGGAAGCATCCGTTGTCAGCGTAACTCGACGGAACTGAGCCCCCAACATCAGTCCTTGGGAGAGAAACCATGGTCTCTTCCAAAGATCTAAGGCACGAAGACATCTGCGCGTGACCTTGATCAGACGGAACGGGTTGCCCCTCGGGGAAAACCCTTTGGTTTTGAGCCACCACTGTAGCGGTCTCATGTGAAGCAGCCCAAGGGGTATCACATTGGACGCTGCTGCCATGAGCCCCAACAACCTCTGAAATTGTTTTACAGTGTGTGACTGGCCTAACTTCACTCTGCCTACAGCCAAAAGAATGGATTCCACACGAGCAGGGGACAGATGTGCCTGCATTGTCGTTGAATCCCATATAACGCCAAGAAAAGCTGTCCTCTGTACTGGAGAGAGCATGCTTTTCTTTGCATTTAGCCTTAACCCCAGTTCTCTCATGTGGGTCAGCACAGCATCTCGATGCTGCGCTGCCATACTCTCTGATTGGGCTAAAATTAGCCAATCGTCTATGTAGTTTAAGACACGGATGCCCCGGAGTCGTAATGGAGCCAGCGCTGCATCCATGCACTTTGTAAATGTACGGGGTGACAGAGATAGACCGAAAGGGAGAACCCGATATTGGTAAGCCACGCCCCCGAAGGCGAACCTCAGGAATCTCCTGTGTTGCGGGAGGATAGATATGTGAAAATACGCGTCTTTTAGATCTATCGTCACAAACCAGTCCTCGGATCTGATTTGTGTGACGATCTGCTTTATAGTTAACATCTTGAACTTTAGTTTTGCAACAGACCGGTTCAGATGACGTAGATCTAAAATCGGACGTAACCCCCCGTCTTTCTTTGGAACTATGAAATAGCGGCTGTAAAACCCTGACTCCCTGTTGTGAGGAGGAACACATTCTATGGCTTCCTTGCACAAGAGAGTTTTTACTTCTTGTTCCATTGTTAGAGTCTGCCCAGCACCCACTATGGTAGATAACACGCCGTTGAATTGGGGTGGCTGGTTGCAAAACTGAATTTTGTAGCCCTTTTCTATTATTTGCAGAACCCACTGAGACACGTTTGGCAGGAGTTTCCACGCTGCCAAATTTTCTATAAGGGGGACCAGCCTCTCGAGACTGGCTTTTTGTGTACTGCTTATTTTGCGATGCTCTATATGATGTCGATGGCTGCTCCCGCCCAGCAGCCCTATAATCAAGAGCACGGCGGGGGAGATAGCGTTCGAACGCCGCCGACTGCTTACGAGCCTCCGCAAATCTCTCGACGACAGTATTAACGGCATCGCCGAAGAGACCGGAGGGCGCAACGGGCGCGTCTAAGAGAAAAGCCCTATCTGAGGTTTTAAGCTCGGACAGATTAAGCCCTTTAAATAAATCAGATGTACCCCCCGCCTCGGCATCTAAATCTTCAAGCAGTTCTGCTTGGTACGCCTGTAAGACAGCTAAGGTATGCAGTGAAGCCCCAGCCTGCCCTGCAGACTTATAAGCTTTACCCACTAAAGATGAGGTTAACCTAACCGGTTTCGTGGGAAGCGAAGGCGATTTTAATGATGACGCCGCAGCGGGGGAGAGATAGCTCGCAAGCGTCTGCTCCACCCGGGGCATCGTTAAATATCCGTGCTCACCCATCCCCACAATGTTGGAATACATGGTGGCGTGAGGGGTATGAACACGGGCTGAATACGGAGCTTTCCATGATCTCGACAGCTCGCTGTGGAGATCAGGAAAGAAAGGCATGTTGCGCCGCGAAGGTTGAGGTTTCTGTTTTAAAAAGCGCTCATCTAACATACTCTGAGGACGCGCACTCTGTGTCTCCGCCGGCCAGTCTAATTTTAAGCGAGCCACGGCATTAGTGACAACCTCCATCAAATCATCGAACGCGGGGGACGAATGAGAAGGCTCCTCAGCGTCCACCACGTCCACAGACATAATATCGACTTCCTCGGACGACGATAAATGCAAATCGCTTAGGTTACTCACGTAACCCCGGTTCCCTGAAATAACGGGAACGAAGCATTGCGTCAGTTAGCTGACGCTATGGGGGAAACTCCTGTTTACTCCGTGACTGAAGCCTATTGGTTAACGTCTGTACAAAGTACAGACCAATGACGTTTGAACCCGCGCGCGGGAGGAACGCGTCCCTATATAAGCGCGGTTCAATCGTCAGGAGCTCATTATATTCGACTGAAGCGCGCAGCCGAATAACACTCGCTGCGTAGACGTTTGTAGCACGGCAAGAGACGCAATGCTTCGTTCCCGTTATTTCAGGGAACCGGGGTTACGTGAGTAACCTAAGCGTTCCCTTTCAATACGGTTCACTTCGCATTGCGTCAGTTAGCTGACGCTATGGGGGAACGTAATCCCATCACGCCGTGCATACACAACGTACTGAAGTGCCTTACCGGAGAGACACTGCGTGTGGCCCTATACCCGGCATATTCACAGCTTTAAAAGCAAATGTGTAAGCACCATATAAATTGTTGACGCGCACACGGTGGGGTTTTAAACGCACCGGGGGCACATAACATAGCACAAGACGGCGAGGTACCGAGCGCGCCGCGGCTGTGCGAGATAAGTAAATTCAGAGTCACGTTGGTGAGCTCGCTGAGCGCACCGTGGTGTACACATAAAACGCATGAGCGTGCATGATTGAGCCGAGAGAACCTGCGCTCGTAGGGCAGGGACGTCTAAGCTGTACAATCTGACAACGTAGACGGCGAAGACCAGCCGGCCGCGTAGCAGATATCAAATATAGATATAGATACCCCTGTAGACCAAGTTCATGAAGAAGCCAAACTCGCACAGAGTGGGCTCTATATAGGACATAGCTCATAGAGGGGCGTGAGCCAGTGCGATGGTTTCAACGATCCATCTAAATAACCACTGTTAGCAACAGACATACGTAGTGAGTGATCTGCGCAGCTCACGAACGGCCGATCTGACTATAATATGCGGCAGAACGGTTCGTAGCGTGGGATTATACAGATACCACAATAGTGTGAACCCAGGTGCACCCTCGAGCGCATCGGGATGCATATAGGTAGTATTATAGTGCACAGATCGGTGAGCTTTCCAAGCGCGCCGTAAATGTGTATTGACTATAAATTGCACGGGCACAGGTGAACACTTGAATACATCGTGAATGCATATAGATGAATCAGAGTGTTATAATGCACAGGCCGGCAAGATTCTCGAGCGCGCCGTCATGTGTTCTGATAATAAATTGTGCGCACACGGGTGAACTCTTCAGTGCACCGTGAATGCGTATAGATAAATCAGTGCACAGAACGCGCCGTGAATGTGTACAGATATGATTGATGAACGTAACGGTGGGCACCCAACGCACCGTGAACGTACACAGATGAACAACAATGTATGTGTCACAAAGCATAACACAGCTGTGTATACAGGTGAGCTTTCCCAAGCGCATCTTATTGTATACCAAAATGTTATAGCGTGTACATGTGAGCTTCTCTAAGCGCACGGTGGACGCATATAATTAAAAACCATATCGTGCATACAGGTGAGCTAATGGGCGCACCTTTAATGCAACAAACCTCAGTAGTGCGCGAAGCAGGGATGTCGAAGCTGTAAACTGACAACGTGGACGGCGGGGACCAGCCGGCCGTGTCACAATTGTCAATGAGAAACCTCTAAGACCATGCCCATGCTCTAAGACAAGTGAGCATAATTGTCACGGGAGGTGATAACGTCAACGATCCATAAATAGCCTGTATTGACAGGTGCTCTAGTGAGTGATCTGTGACGCAGATGAACAGCTGATCGTCTGATGTACGTCAGACGTATGTGTCATACAGGACCTTGGACAGTTCCAGAGCGCTGTGCCTCGGGCACCGTCCGCATCTGAGAAATGACAGGCTTATGAATAAAGTGAATGGCCAGCCGTAAAAGCATGGTTCGCTGTTACCGCCGCCGTCCGCATCTGAGAGATGACAGGCTTGTGAATTAAATGAATGGTCGGTCGTAAAAGCGTGGTTCGCTGTTATCACGGCCACATAGATATAGGTAGGGGAGAGAGCCGCCGTGCCTCTGTAGTGAGGAGAAAAGTGTTCCACCGGCGATTCGCGGGGGGTTTTGACTTTCAAATGTCACTAGACAGAATGGATCAGACTTTGCATAAGGACGCCTCGTGAAAGGGGTCCTAGCAGCTTGTGTCAATGTGTCATAAGGCACGTAATGTAGGTCGTGTCCCACCGATGCCATCTCCGCACGCCCATCGTAATGGGTTAATATTGGTAGTTAAGCATGAGATGCGTATCACTCTGATTGAACATAGCTTATAAAGCGATGCAATGAGTTTATAAAGGAGATGACTCGTCAGCTTGTTCAGGGGGCGAGATCTCAGTCTGGTTCGGTAAATAATGAAACCACCGTAGATTGCCCGACCGCATTATCACAATAACACGGTCGAGAGTGCTGCAGTGCTAAATCATCCTCTTAATGTACCGTATTCACAGTACAAGGTGATTTATATGAGACAAACGGCGTTCCACGCGCCGAAGGCTGATTGCCGTCGTAAAGCGTGTTCAACCCACAGCGCACAGCAAATGCTGGGCTAGCTCGTAATGACAGCACTTCATGCAGCCGTGTGTAACTTAAGCAAGCTTCCCGGCCGTCAGCTCGGGGCGGGACCTTTGCTTAGTCAAACTGAAGTGGACTTATGAACAGAATGCCACGATATGCAGCTTTCTGAGGCTCGTTAGAGGGGTACGTGTGCCCGTCTTAAACGAGATGCCGCGCGCGTCTGACTGTGCGCGCGCTTTAAGCTTTGAAACTTATTGTGGCGGGTAGCAAGCTCACTTGAGGTTGATATTACCCTTAATATCTCCGAGTATTGGAGCGGAGGTGTGAGCGTCTTCGGATCCGCTAATATAAATCAGCTATATGGCCGAAAAACGTCATAAACCGCTTGGCTGTAAGCCTTTGAGTGGCCGTCCGGAGAGGGCGCGATTCAAACGCTTGGAGCCATGCAAAAGTCTGAGGCTGTCCTTCCTCTAGGAAGAGAGAATAACAGCCGTAAGACCGTGCTCGTTTGCGCCATCAGCATCGTAGCGGAGAAACTGAGGTGGGCTGCGAGCGAATTTGGCAGAAGGGTGTTAGTGACACCGTACAGTCGTGGGGTGTCAATACACAGTATATGGCCAAACCGGGGTTTTTTCGGCTAGCGTCGATAGAATTATGGACAGCGGGCCGTGTGTGCGTATTACTGATTGCTTGTCAGTAAGGCGATAAAGTGTTTAGAGACACCGTACAACCGTGGGTGTCAAAACACAGTATAGTAAGCACGGAAATTACTCTTTTTAGAGGAATTAAATACCGTTCGCCACTATAGTGAGGTCGCATAGCCGACAGTATTACACAGTATGTTTGGATAAACAGCACACAGAAAACATTTCAGGGCAGTCTAGCCGAGGCGCGACATAACCCCTTTTTCCCATACAGTTTCGTTCTCTGTTGATGCAGCTATGCTGCGGAGACCAGAGCTCAGCCGTTCAGGTGCACAAGCCTCAGTAGTGACGGTGACCGAACGGAGCAGGGTAGTATGTCTAGGTGGTTTAATGTCAGACTGAACCCATCGCAGAGAGGAAGTCTGCCGTGAGGCCCGCGGTTTTGCCGTTTATTAAAAGGGCAGAAAAACCGGGTATATATATAAGAATGTACCAATATTCAGCGCACTGATATAGGACGGGACTGAATAAAGGGAGGTATTCGGGCCTCAGTATATTATAAACAAATTCGTTCTGCCTCTGATTCCGTCTAAACCAGAGAGAAATTACCAGGCAGACAAAGAATGAGCTATCTGAAGTGAGATCGGCTCAGGCCAGTAAAGCTCTATAATAAGTGTTTTAGCGCTCCAATAGAGGCGTGTCCGCCTTATCGAGCAGACGAATGAGATCGTGCCGCTCCAGGAGGGGAGGGGCATGAAGCTCTCTTATAATGAGTGTTCTTGGTGCTCCAATAGCGGCGAATCGGCCCTATCGAGCAGACGAATGAGATTGCGCCGCTCCAGGAGGGGAGGGGCATGAAGCTCTGTAATCGTTGAACACTGGACAGCTGCATTTAGAGGCAGCGAGCCGTAATACCGCGTGCTAGCTAAGCCGTTAAGAGACCTCACCACTGTGGGGAAAGGAGCGAGGGACTCCGCGAGCGTGGAGCACGAGTGGCTGTGCTATGACAGAGACAGGGGCAGACCGCCCGTGTTTGCTTGTCGTATGCATCTATCCAGGTCTACGGTTCCCCGCTTGTTCATCTCAACAAGAGAGGAACGGCAGAGGGGAGCAGCAACACAGACAGAACAGCCATGCGTCGTGACGGTATCACCCGATGCACTCGGGGGATTAATATATGTGCCAGAGATCTCGCCACTGAATGTAAGAGGAGCGAAGGGACTCTGTAAGCATGAACGGTTGCGGTGTGACAGAACACAGGGGGGGTTAGTCCGTGTGTGCTTGTCTATGCATCCATCTAGTCTCATGGCTCGCCGTGTGTTCATCCCGGCGAGAGAGGAACAGCAGGGGGAGCACGAAACATGGATAAGACAACCAAAGCATAAGCGCGGTCCCGGCGTGGGAGGTGCCAGACCGGTAACGCGCTCGGAGGAAATTCATAGCAGAGAGGCTCACCGAGCCGCTGTGCTGGACGCTATTACAACAGCGCCTGCTCTTTTAGCTTATAGCTTTATATTAAAAATATTGATCTTACCGGGCGGCCGCAGGGGAGACCTCGTCAGGCGTGTGTCCGCTGCACAGGGCTCGTACCACGGCAAGCGAAGGCTATCTTCGGTTCTCGGCCGGAAAGCGGCAGGGGAAGACGCTAGACCTGGACTCTGCTATCTTCGGTTCTCAGCCGGAAAACGGCAGGGGAAGACGCTAGGCCTGGACTCCGCTGCAGGGCTTTTGTCAACGGCGAGGTAAGGCTTCTTCTTTTTCTTCGGAGCAGCGAGAGGTTCGCGCTGAAGGAGAAAATAATGAGCTCCTGACGATTGAACCGCGCTTATATAAGGACGCGTTCCTCCCGCGCGCGGGTTCAAACGTCATTGGTCTGTACTTTGTACAGACGTTAACCAATAGGCTTCAGTCACGGAGTAAACAGGAGTTTCCCCCATAGGGTCAGCTAACTGACGCAATGCGAAGTGAACCGTATTGAAAGGGAACTGGGCTCCCGCCCTGGGCGGAAGAAACCGCAGCGCGTGCTTCCGAATCCAGAGACGGGGCACTAGATCCCGCGGGTGAAGGCTGAGAAAGGGGAAGACCCGTCTCAAGCTCGTCCGCGAGATCTAGTTGTGATCCCCACGATCGCAGCTTCCGCTCTGCCTCGGCAGCAGCGGGGCCAGAACCGTGGGGAACACGCGGCTCCCCACCCTCCTCGAAGAGTGCGAGCCGCGAGCGCAACGTACGGAGCGGCATCCTATCACAATGTGCACAACCACCCCTCTCAAGAGACGATCGTGCGTGTTGTGCCCCGAGGCACATAACACAGAGATGATGCGAGTCCTCGCTCGTAATGAAACGAGGACACGGGGAAGCACACTCCTTAAAACTTTGTTTGGACTTAGACATGATAATGACACACACTCGCTTGCTGAGGCACAAAGAGCTGAAGTTGGCTTGCCGGGTGCTCTTTTTATAGCTTCCTGGTTCCCACGTCACCCGCCTATGACGTGTCACTTGACCATTGGACTGATTTGACATACGTGCTTCAGACGCAATCACGCAGAGGGCGTTCCCATAGCGTAGCTTCGGCGACGCAGCTCGAGTTCCCTCGAAGGGGAACTTGAAATTTTTTTCTTAAACACTAAATTTAAGAAAAATTCCAGATATGTTGCTTGTTTTATGCACAAAATAACTTAAATTTGATATTTTTGATCTCAAAACCAGACTAATATTCTTGGGTAGTTTTGCTCATCAAGAAAAAGCATCTTAATTTAAGTATTTTTAGATATTTTTACTGAAAACAAGACAAAAATACTAAGAATTTTTTTTGAAAATTTTTTTTTGCAGTGCATAGGTAAAGCACAAATTCCCTTAAATGTGATATTTTTGTCTAAAAATTTATTTTCTTTTGCTCTTCAAGAAATGCATCTTGGTTTAAGAGTTTTTAGATTTTTGTACTAAAAAAAGATTTTAAAAAATATTATTAAGAAAGTCGTTTTTTTTTTGCAGTGTACTATAAGCTTTGAATTGTAATAAGTTGACATAACTTATCAAATCAAGTTGAAATTGTTTCATTTGTTAAGTTAAAGTAACGTAAAAATATCTATGCTGCAGTTTATAACTCATCACAATCAATGCAAAAAATTGCTTTCTTACTTAGAATTTTTGTCTTGTTTTCAGAAAGAATATCTAAAAATCTTAAATTAACATGTATTTTCTTGATAAGAAAATTAAAAAATATATCTATTTTTTAGACAAAAATATAAACTTTTATAAGTAAATCAGTGCTTAAACCAAGCAAAACAATCTGCCAATGGAATAAGAATTTACTTTTTCCATAAACACTTCAAGAAAATTTTTTTATTCCATTGGCAGATCTCTTTGCTTGTTTTAAGCACAATTCGCTTACATTTTATATTTTTGTCTAAAAACTATTTCCTAGGTCATTTTGCTCATCAATCTTAATTTAAAGGAATAGTCTACTCATTTTCAATATTAAAATATGTTATTACCTTAACTAAGAACTGTTGAATCATCCCTCTGTCATCTGTGTGTGTGCACGTAAGCGCTGGAGCGCGCTGCGACGCTACGATAGCATTTAGCTTAGCCCCATTCATTCAATGGTACCATTTAGAGATAAAGTTAGAAGTGACCAAACACATCAACGTTTTTCCTATTTAAGACGAGTAGTTATACGAGCAAGTTTGGTGGTACAAAATAAAACGTAGCGCTTTTCTAAGCGGATTTAAAAGAGTAACTACAGGTATATTTTATGGCGTAATAGCACTTTTGGGAGTACTTCGACTCGGCGCAGTAACACCCTCCCTCTCCCATTATGAGAGTGAGAAGGGGAGCGGACTTTTCAGGCGAGTCGAAGTACTCCCAAAAGTGCTATTACGCCATAAAATATAGTTCCTCTTTTAAATCCGCTTAGAAAAGCGCTATGTTTTATTTTGTACCACCAAACTTGCTCGTATAACTACTCGTCTTAAATAGGAAAAACGTTGATGTGTTTGGTCACTTCTAACTTTATCTCTAAATGGTACCATTGAATGAATGGGGCTAAGCTAAATGCTACACTGTAAAAAAATTCCGTAGAAATTGCAGCTGGGTTGCCGGTAAATTACCGTAGATTTAAACATATGTTGTTTACTGGCAACATTTTGTTCAAAGTTAAATGAACATTAAACATTTACAAGTCTTTGTCTTTACAGAGTAAAACTAAAAAAACAGCATCAAGCAAAACATTCTGGGAAACAAAATCTGAAGCAAAAAACAGAAAAAGGTTGATGATGATTTCTGGTTCCCAGAATGCTTTGCATGAGCCTGTTATTGTATAGTTTTATTCTGTAAAGATAAAGACTTGTTAATATTTAAAATTGATTGAACTTTGAACAAACTCTTGCCAGTAAATAGCATTACTTTAAATCTACGGTAAATTACTGGCAACTCAGCTGCAATAACATTGTAATTTCTACGGAATTTGTTTACAGTGTATCGTAGCGTCGCAGCGCGCTCCAGCGCTTACGTGCACACACACAGATGACAGAGGGATGATTCAACAGTTCTTAGTTAAGGTAATAACATATTTTAATATTGAAAATGAGTAGACTATTCCTTTAAGAATTTTTTGATATTTTTACTAAAAACAAGACAAAAATACTAAGTAAGAAAGTCATTTTTTTTGAAGCGTAACGGTACGACGCTTACAGAACAAACAGATGTTTACAGATGATGTTTTATATTATGTAAATGTCTTGTGCTCTTCGGATTACGATGTCTTGCGGCCAGCCACTCAGTTTTATTTTATTTCCGTGTCTGACATCGGAACGGTTATGTTAACAAACTGTGCCTGAAAGTAATGCTCATCTGAAGTCTGTAGTTTTTAACAAAACAGATTTAGAGACTTTCTAAGTGACTAACCCTTAATAACATCCTTAGGGCTGAATAAAAACAACAGAGAGTGTGGAAATGGATAGCTTAATAAAAACATACAACATAAAAGTCATTAACAGACTTTCTCAGCCAGTAGAAATGTGTGTCCTAATTCTAATATTTATGTATTATTTTTGTGTATGTATTTATTAATATTTATAGAATGCATTTGCTATTATGAATTATCTTGCAATATTGTATTGTTGTTATTGTATTGTATTTTATTTTTATGTAAGATTTTGTTTTATGGTGTTTGTGGTAATGTGAAAATGAATGAATAAAAAAGAAATACAGTAATGTGCCTTGTATAAGAACACACAGAGGATGATCAACACCAATGTACAGTATACAGGGAGTACAGTGTGTCAGAAAAAGTGGCAAAAAATGCTGTTACTGGGGCAGTACCTATAAAAAGGTCTTATAATATGTACCATTTATGTACAAATATGTGATTAATATGACACCCAGGGACTATTTTTGACAATGTTTTTTCTGACAGTGTATATATCGGCATAATGTGACATCAGATGAGGCTGTTCTGATGATAATAATAATAATAAAGTATTCAGCATATTAACTAAAAATTCAGGCAAGGTTGTCAAGTAGTTTGAAAACAATAAATGTTGGAGGAAAGACTGTTTTTAGCCAGGCAGACATGTTTATCAGACTGTGACTATAATCTCAATATGTTGCTGTTGTACCGCTCAAACAAACAGAGCAATGATGCAAACATATCGAATCCGATGTTTACACTCGGAGTGTTTACACCTATACAAACACCCCACTTATACTGTAGCTGACTCCAATAAACTTTTAGCAAAAGCATGGGTATGGTCTCAAGCACATGATGCTTGGAATATGAGGGAGATATGTGTCCCAGTAATTTGTGCCTTACCTACACTGTAAAAAATGAATAAAGTTGAATTGGTTTGTTATTTTAAGTTGAAATGACTTGTAAAACCAAGTTGATTTGGGTCAAAATTCGACATTTTCATAAAAGTAAGTTATCAAGCACTTGTCTAGCGATCCCAATGCTCTAAAAATAGTAATAAAACATCTAAAATTATCTTTATTTGTACATTTTGTGAGAGTTGTACCATCCTAAATTCCAGTACAGTAGATCTTAACTCTTTCCCTGCCATTGACAAGTTATTTTGTCAATTAAAGGCGCTCTATGCATTTTCCGTTTTTGTCAAACAGCGACCCCTAGAGTGGCTGGGGAATACTTGCAGCTGTTGTAATTTCCCACATCCACTCTGTACACCGGTACCTGTAAGGATAATGTTTCACAATTTCATAGGCTACTGCATAGTCTTCTAAACTACTGATGATGGTAATAGGATAATAAGAAGTTTATTCCAAGTGAAGAGTAGGCCTATAATAATAAAGTAGCCTACCATGTTTGCTGGCTTAAAACGTTTTTACATAATTGCAGCTAAATCACAAGTAAACACACTATACAGTAGGCTGTGTCTACTTTATAATTTTATTTGTGTTTTTTTATTGTAATGCAAACATTACAAAATGCCATGACAAAGTTTTAATTGTGTACGTTGCATTATTTCATAACATTGGTCGTTAAAATGTCACTATACATGATTATTACTATTTATCATAATAGTTTGCAAATTGTGCATGTTTACACTATTTACAACCTCTAGGCTTACTTATGTCCTGATAATTACATGAGATATTGACAACTGTTGTCATAATAATCGCATGATATACTACAAGCAAGCGCAACAACATACAACATAGACTGAAAACAAGTTTACAAATAAGAGATTTACTTACTAGTCCATCAACAAGATCACCAGATCAGCATCCCATCCAGTGCTGTCTTTTAGCACACGCCAACGAGTAAACACCTGACCGAGTGGGGCTCTTGTCCAGTTCCTAAAGCGGTCAGATTCTCTTTTCCTTTTCCTACTCTCTTCTAACTTTTCCATCGTCGAGCATCACGTCTTAAATTCGCGCGTGCAGTTGTTGTTTATAGGCTTGTTCGACTTCAAGCGGCGCTGCAAGAACCGACAGCCGGATGACGTCAAAGTACCGCGAGAATGATCCGAAAAATCATACGAAGTGTAATTTCCTCTCACTCTTGCGGCACTTTGACGTCATCCGTTTGTTAGTTCTAGCGGCACCGCATGAAGTCGAACAAGCCCAACTTGTGTGACGTCGTTGCCATAAAGCAAGTCGTGATTCTCGCGAGATTTGTCAGGGGTGCTCCTCTCAAGCTTGCATTGCTGGTTTTTCTAGCGGCGTCCTCCCCGAGCTTTAACAGGAGGGTGATTCACCCTACTATGACTTTGTTAACCACCGAAATAACTTTGAAGCTGTTATATTAAGGTAATTTAACTGCATGAGTAAATGATGACAGAATTTTTTGGTTTTCATTTTTGGTTGAACTATCCCTTTAAGAGGAAACATTTGCATGAAAAAAAAACGTGTTCCTGAAGAGTTTTTATGTTAATCTGTAATACCGCGATTATCCACTAGATGTGCATTTACCTAATTTATAAAAAAACTAAAGCAAAAACATTATTTACTCATTTTAAACTCTGTGTATGTTTTGATAATCGTTCTGAATCTGATCTCTAACAAAATTTCTTCACAAAAGTACAATTATTTCAGCTTTTGCTAAAAAATATTTTTTAAGAAAAATACTCATAAGTAAGAGTTTATAAGCAGGGAAAAAAGTTTTTTTAATTTGATATATTTGTATGTTTGTATATTTTTAGAAGAAAAAAAATATGTATATATATATGGCAGGCAACTTTTCAAAAAAGTGAAAGCTGTATTTGTCTTAATGTCAATCAAACAATAAAAGAAAGAAAAAGTTGAACATATATTTTTCAAATCTATTAGTTTTGCCAGTGATTTTAAGGTATGGGGGCTGTGATTTGAACCTTCGAAAATCTTTAACAAGATTTTTCTCAAAACTGAACTTGCTGACTATCAACTTCAAAAAGGTGTAGCTCTGTCATTTTTTGTCAGATTCCAACAAACCATACATCGTTTGAAGTTTTTTAATAGAGAATATCAATACAAATATTTCTTGACTCAATTTGCCAGCACTTGCAGCACTTTTTACAGTGTATACAGTTTTTTATACTTTCTGTAAAAAATCAGGTTACATTAAAATGTGTATAAACTACATCAAAGCTTCCAGAAACATCAAAGGAGCTCAATAACAAGACTGTGATCTTGCTACGGTCACTGTTTTGTTCATCTTGCATCAGTTTCTGTTTTCATAATGTCCATGAATAATGCACCGAATAAGTCACCGACTAGGTAAATATTGTCTTTATGGTAGTCAGAAGACACGGCGTTCTTGATTAAATCTTAATTAGATGCGAAGTGATCTGTATCTGATTCATGAATAACCTTTTGCCTTGTCTTAGCACGTTAACCCAGTCCCGCACCGAAAAGCATTTCAGGCCTATGCAGAAAAATGACCTCAATTTATAAGAAATATCATCCTTGAAATACACAGCATGGGGTGTCGTCATACAGTCTAGCATGCAGACGGCACATAATAAATCGTCTGGTCGTCCGGTACATAACTGAATAGTTAATTACACAATGCCCTTGTCTTAAGTATGAAGTCCTTTGTCCATGGTGCATTTTTCATGTTTTAAGGCTTCATACTGAAAAGCCTTAGGAGGTAAAACGTCTGGTACCTAAAAACCACAATAACTCTTTAGTATCTTAAGGACGCATGCAGAAAAATATAAAAACCAGCGGATGTTCTCGCTGAACAGCCTTTGAGTCGCAACCATACAGTATGAAGAAAACTCATATCTCAGTCGTCCTGCTCACAATCGATGCGCAAGAATCGAGCGCAGACACCGACAGATCAATGCGCCAGCTGCAGCTGTCCGTTTTCAAAAGAGAATCCAGCTGGGCCGGTTCTGATGGATGAAGCCGCAGTTCGGGGGTTTCCTTCATCCACATCAAGAACTCCATCATCCGTCATGTGGAACCTCCGGGGGTGTAGACGATCGCAGTATTTTACAGTTCATTTAAAAAGTCCTCAGGACCCATCTCAGCCACTTAGGCGGTTAAGCAATCAAAGCAGGTGAAGAATGCAGCGTGTCAGTACGGGCAGACATGCTTACGTTAGATCAATCTTACCCAACGCAATACAGCGGCATTATCGCCCTGTCGATATTCACCAGGTCTTTCTT